>NC_142621.1:21533257-21836288 GCF_059453375.1 Lepisosteus platostomus | reverse complement strand
AGTAATTTTTGAGAATCGATTCACCATGCCTTTCACATGCTCATAAAAGAGATTGATTTAGGAACATAAACATATTACCGTATGCAAACTGTACTGTATACAGTATGTATATGTATATTTAATGTCTTAACAGTGCCCGTTTAAGTATTGAATATTTATATGGAATTTTACCACTGAAGGGAAATCTTAGTACCTGAGCATAAAAAGAATAGGAGCATACTGCAACACGTGTGAAGGCCATAAACGATATTAATTTTGGAACATAAACATACAGTATATGGCTGGTCTCGGTACTTTAAAGAAAACATACACGAAACATGGTTTCATTATGACCAGAATCGGTCTTGAGATTTTTAACTTGATTTACAGTATTTGAGAGGTATGTCTTGACACCGATACTACGTAAATACTGCTCACGTATATGTTTCTAGGTTTATATTATGCATTTCATACGGTCAAATAACTTTTGAGCAACTGATAAGAAGCGCAAAACGGTATGCCCAGGGCGTTTTAGTTTTCATTTTGTTTTAATGCAGTGCAGTGGATTGATTAGAGATATCAAGTACATACAAGTCATTTTTTAAATGTTGTAGTTCGTCTTGTAAAAATGTTACGAGTACATCATCTGTCAACAATTACACAGGTTCTGTTTCCATATTGCGGATTTTGGTTACGTAATATTATTTTCTAATTTCACGTTGTGAATATATGATTTGGGCAAACAAAGCCGCAAAGAAGTACATTATGGGTTGTTGTTTTTTTTTTGCAGTTTTATCTAGAACAAGCGATGCTTAAACCTTTGTCTGATTCTTGTGAAACTATCCACACGACAGTTACCTATGAGTTGACTTCAGTAATGTCACTGATGGGATGTTTCTAAAAATCCATCCTCTGTAAAACGTTTTCTCTAGTTGTCCTGCATATGTATTCGCTAATGAAGCTGTGTGTTCTGAGCCTGGTTCTCTACAGTTCTGTATGAACCAGCTTAGAGGGCTAAAGACAGCTTGTGTTTAAATTGAGTGTAAGGTAATTTATGCTTCTAAAGTCATGGTCAGCATTTATTATTGTACTGTGCTGTAAACTTGTTCTGTGCCTAGTTACATTATTTTATAGCTTTATCAAATCTGTACATTGTCTGTCAATAATGTTTCTGTATTGCTTTTTCAGCCCTCAGCATGTGACCGCGCTGGTGGCGCTGTGTGTTAGTTTCCTGACTCCCATGTCACACGGTCTGTGATTGAATCCCATGGAACTATGACTTTATTTTTTAACAAACATTTCTTTGAAAAAATGAAACGTTTCCCTTGGTCAGAGATTAAATAAAACCTCACTCGCACCAAACAAATTTATATTTCTAAATATCACAACATGATCGAATTTAAGTCTTTTTAATAACAATGAATAGTCACCTATGCGTTACAAAATAAACATTTATATTGATTTGAATCGCGTTTTGATTTAAATCGTAAACGCGTGTTTAAATATATGTGTTTAAAGGCGATATACTGTATAAAAGCGCTGATTCTTATGGAATGTGTTCCCCCAGGGATTCAAAAAATTTATTTTTTTTAATCGCGTATCTAAGGAAAATTGCAGTATAACTTTGTTCATGCACAAACAGTGGCATGTTACATTATAATTTGGGTGTCTCCTCTTGCCAGAAAGCTCTAAATTGCATTTTGAGTGCGGTTTTTGACTTTTTCTAAATTGCAACCCATAAATAAAGCTTATACAGTTTAGACTTGTATTGTATTAGACTGTATTACAACAGCACATTGGACAATGCAACGTAAATTGCAAAAATGCACTTGGAATCTGTCCAAGCCCTACTACATAAAATATTTAAACTGTGACACTTATCATTCATCTTTAAATAAACTTTATTTTATATAGCTTTTTAAGCGAATAGGTTATTAGATTGCTCATAAACCTAATCGCTTTTTCTACATAAACACAGCGTGATTACTCTCTGAAAATGCTTTTCCTTTATATTTAGGCTCAGATTTCAACTATAGATCGTATTATTATAAACTTTCTTGGAAAAATGTCTTTTATGTAAACCATGTTTGCTATTAATTCATTTAGGGCTAAAATACGTTCATTGTCTTCCAATCGAGTCGAGTTGACATTGGAAGCTTGCCACGCCCGGACTGTTACACCAACGCATTAGCATGTTAAAGCGATTTCATTGAGGAGCCTAGCTACTAGTTAACACTGTACTTCCTATTTTGAAAATACCTGTGAAACCGGTTTAATTCGTCACAGCCAGCACTCCGATGACATACAAGTGTAAAGATTACAGATTTTAATCGTCTTTTTTCTGAACCAGGGAAAATCTGATCATGTTTCTCTATTACAATAATAAAAAACTTTATTTTACATTAATTTACATATCCCGCTTACACATCGCACAACTTTAATAAATCTATTCTTTATTAATACTAAATAAATAATACTAAAGATACTACAGCAAAGAGGTCACTTGATTTTTGGAATAATTCAAAATAGCACAATGATCCACTGGCATCCCTGAAGTCTGTTTAGTCCATAATCTTCCAAATACAATCACTAAGCAATTATAAGAAATATACCATCCTATTTCTTTGTGATGTCCTGTGAAAACTAAACCTATTTTTATAAGGCTTTTACTCAAAAGATTTCCAAACACACAAAGCATTTGTGAAGTACTATAGTATTTCTAAAGGTTACTGGTACAACATCAATCATTAAAGCTTAACAATAAAGTTTAGATTGCTGACTATGGACTAACTACATTAACTAACTGCAATGCAACAGTAGACATTTTACAAGTACGAATATCTGGTTGAATTCTTGCATTTGTAGCCAATTTAATGCGAGAGATTTTAAGTTTTAACAGAAGAAAACTACGAATACGAAAACAGCCATAGCAACAAAAAATACTGTGCAAATATCAAAAGGCTACTTCAGTAATGAAATAATGATCACAGTAGAAACCAGACACTGTTTACACCATATTGTTAAGAAAGACTCAAGACAGAAATGTTCATGTACAGGTGGAAAAAACAACTTCTAAAACAACAGTGAAGGCTGCAACATTACGCCCATGCTTTTCCACACTTGTAAGGATAACCTTAAAACTTAGGCTGTTGAGTCCAATCAATTAAAGCTGGAGTTCTGCAGGTTGTACAGGCTTAAAAGGTAGATCAGTAGTTTATCTGCAATATAGTCCAGTACTTTAGGTGTTTCTTGGTTTAATTTTCCTGCTTATTAATGCTTACTTTCCTACATTTCCAATGCAGTTCAGTATCATTATACACAAAAGCCAAACCATAAACTTTGAAGCTAGCAGACTTCAAGAAAACACCTGTTGGTGTTAAATGGTGAGGTTTTATTATAATCTAAGGTATGAAAACAAACTAGCTTCATTTTTAACACACTTTATAATACACCACTTTTTTGTTGTATCCCAAGTGATTTGAAGCATTTTTGTTTTAATTGAACTTCTAGAGTTATTTCTCCAATGTTTAGGAGGATATCGCCATAATAAGGGCATGCTTGTCATATGCTAAAAGAATAGCTTATAACAGGAAAGGCAAAGTCTGTTTTTTTAAAAAAGCTCCTTTAAAGCCTGTGCCCCAGAAGGTCCATTTATGTTGAGCTGTGAAAGTGCTTTACAGTAAAAACCTTGTGTAAATGGTTAAAAGCAATGATCCAGGGACCAAAGGTGATTCAGGAGCCTAGAACCAATATTTGTGTGCTCGGTGCAGTCGGATGTTGAAATTTGTTCCCCGTTTTTGAAAAAGTCCCACTGTATGCTGTTCCTTTTATTTACAATAAGAATCTAGGAACCTCTAGGAGACATCAACTGCAAAGTGACATGACTGAGAGCCTCTTGAGTCCTGCTGATACAGGGTACCTCATAATTTTAATGAAATCAAATGTGTACTGTACGTGTAAAACTGAAGCTGACCTAACAACCATCCCCTTTTCTGCAGAGCGTGTTTAATTGTACTGTTTCAGCACATCAGTTTTTTTTTTTACATTTTTTAAATAAAGCCTTTAGACAATTAGGAGGTACTGATATTCACAAGGTAGAAGGTGGTATTTTCAGAGGCCTAAAGGGAAACTGTTATACCTAATGATTAAATACTTGATGAGACATTTTTTTACTGCATTGTTTATGTATGATCTGTGTATCTCAGCTGATGCATCTAAATAACTGGACCTCAAATAGCAGACCTTATGAGCAATACTGTGTGTATTTATTTAAAATATTTATAGCTCCTCTGGAAAGTTGTTGGGGGAAAAAAACCTCACTCACACCAAACAAATTTATATTTCTAAATATCACAACATGTTCGAATTTAAGTCATTTTAATAACAATGAATAGTCACCTAGGCGTAACAATATAAACATTTATATTGATTTAAATTGCGTTTAAATCGCCTTTATTTAAAACCCATAAATAAAGCTGATACTGTTTAGACTTTTAATTATTTAAAACTGTATTACAGCAGCACAATGCAACGTAAATCGCTTTCTTTGTCTTCTGTGTAATAATGTTCACCTCTCTGTCCAGCAAATTAACAGTAGTAATAATAATGAACTTTATTGTATATGGCACCTTTAAAGATGGCTCCTCAAAGCGCTTTACAGGTTAAAAACAATAACAACAACAATACTGTTAGGCTGGGCAAACGATTTTTTTTTTAAGAAATACAAAATGAGATATAATGATGTGTTCCGGCTTAGACATTAAGGAAGAGCATAACACGTGGGCGGCGTAGAGGTCGGCTCTGGCTTTCCCATCTACTGTATACACTGCAAGTACAACCCCCCTCTCTGCAGGAGTGCTGGCTGTGACGAATTAAACCGGTTTCACAAGTATTTTCAAAGTAGAAGGAGGCGAGATTTCCAGCGAAAGACACCTCCCCCCCCTCAAAAACCCAGTAAGTACAGTACTAGTTAAGAAAGGCTAGGCTCCTCAATGAAATCGCTTTAACATGCTAATACGTTGGTGTAACAGTCCGGGCGTGGCAAGCTTCTAATTTCAACCTGACCACGGCGAAAGGAACCCTTCTTTCATTTGAAGACAATGAACATATTTTAGCCCTGAATGAATTAATAGCAAACATGGTTTACATAAAAGACATTTTTCCAAGAAAGTTTAGCCTTTGTCACTAATGAAACAAAGGTCACTAGCCTTTGTCACTAATGAAACCACTAAATAAAGACATAAATATAAAAATCTTAAGATTTTTAAAATACATGACTTTGCTTAAATTTATTTGAAAATAAAAACGATTACAAACGCCAGGGGAGAGAGAGAACAGGGGAGGGATGTTGGTTTTGCATAAGGGGCTATGGAAATGAGGTCTGTTTGGGAATGTGGAGTTACATGTTCTAGCTGTTTGTGAATTATCGTTGTTGAGTATGGAGTGCTGAGGTATTGATTTTGTGTAATGCTTTATGTTGAAAATTGAGGTGGATTTTGTTTATGATAAAGAGGATAAACTGGGATGGGAGGAGGGTTTGGTTTTGCATAAGGGGCGGGGTTATGATAATTGGAGGAATTTGCGAGAGTATAATGGTTTGATATATTTGATTTTGTATTGTGGTTGTTATCTATGTTTTTGGGTGGTATTATGTTTATATGCAATCTAATTACTTATTTGTTTAAAACGCTATATAAAATAAAGTTTATTATTAATTTGCTGGACAGAGCAGTGAACATTATTATGCATTAGACAAAGATAACGATCCTGATCAGTTTAGAAATCTGTGTACGCTGTAAGGTTTTTACTTCTTAAACTTTTAAATACACGTTTCGAATTGAAAGAAATCCTCTTCCTGGTACAGTCGCATGAAGAGAGAGGGGAAACAGCCCTACACAGCCCTGTCGCAGTACACGAATATAATCATATCGTTATTAAATTCTTTAGATGCGCGATTCCAAATTATATTAGCAGAAAAGCTTAAAACGACCACTTTTTCACACGCTATTTCACATGTGAGTTAAATACTTCAATGCTTAAAATGTTTAGGGAGAAATGGAATACCGGTGTGTATTTTTCCTTTAAAGTACCGATTCCTGGAATCTGACTGGCTGACACCCTTCTGAAGTGGTTCCATAATATCTGGTATACGGAAAAGAAAGCGTTGATAAAAAAGCCTGGATTCTGATGTATCTCAGAGAGCGAGTGATCAGAAAAAGGAACAGCTGGTACACCAAGGTTTTACGCTCTCTCTCTGTTGAATGAATGAAAGCATTTTATTAAAAACGCGTTTGCGTTTGTCTGGGTATTTACTTTGTAATCTGTTGTTTACATCTACTGTATTGTTTTGAGATGCCACTTTTAAAGGTGATATGTAAAATAAAGTTTTTTATTATTGTTATAGAGAAACATGATCATATTTTCCCTGGTTCAGAAAAAAGACGATTAAAATCTGTAGTCTTTGCACTTGTACAGTATGTAATCGGAAAATGCAATCAGTTTCTGCTTTGTGTAAGGATAGTGTCAAAAAGTAATCTAAGTGGTGAAAAAGCTGTGCTCCTCAAAGCGCTTTACAGGATAAAAACAATAACAACAATAGTGGCTGGGCAAACTATTTTTTTTATAGAAATACAAAATGAGATACTGTATAATGATGTGCATGAACAAAGTTATACTGCAATTTTCCTTAGATACGCGATTAAAAAAAAAATTTTTTGAATCCCCAGCGGAACACATTCCATAAGAATCAGCGCTTTTATATATCGCCTTTAAACACATATATTTAAACACGCGCTTATGATTTAAATCAAAGCGCGATTCAAATCAATATACATGTTTATTCTGTAACGCATAGGTGACTATTCATTGTTATTAAAAAGACTTAAATCCGATCATGTTGTGATATTTAGATATATAAATTTGTTTGGTGCAAGTGAGATTCTTGTGTTGCGGTACATGAATATAATTATATCGTTATTAATTTCGTTAAATACGTGATTCCATATTATATTCCCTTTTAATCAAGTTCTAAAAGTATGCTTGTTGACTCCGGTATCTCTTTAGTTAAAGACTTCGATGCTTAAAATGTTTAGGGAGAAATGGAATACTGGTGTGTATTTTTTCTTTAAAGTACCAAGACCAGCCATATACTGTATGTTTATGTTCCAAAATTAATATCGTTTATGGCTCTATTCTTTTTATGCTCAGCTACTAAGATTTCCCTTCAGTGGTAAAATTCAATATCTACAACGGGCACAGTAAAGACGTTTACTGTAAGTCTTTCTACGACAGACCAACGGACCACGAGTGCCCCTGTCGGTCAACCAATCACGTACCGCAGTACCCCGCGTCATCTTGCGTCACGATGCGCAACGCCGTAGCCAATTACCTCCGGTACGTGTCTGTACCGCGCACTTTGAATGGCTGCATCTGTACCTGTCAGGAAATCCAGGATCCAATTACAGAAAGAAGTACTAAGGCCCATGCCAAAAACTTGGTGAACAACATTAATAAGATTATAGTATTAAATGTTGAACTATAAATTTTAATGGTAAATTGGCTTAGATATTTATATTTATATTTATTTTATTTATGTTGTCTAAATGATCCAAAGCAGTGTGTAATCCAAGGGAGGTGGCATCAGCATTGGACCTATCATGTCAGTATGTTTATTGAAGTGGATCTAAATTGTCTGTAAGCCAGTGTTAATGTGCACCATTACTAACCTCTCAAAGCAATACAGTATGATGTGAGTGCTAATGAACGATAATCATTAAGACACGTTACCTTATTGTTCTTCGAAACAACACACTGTAGTAGTGAGAGATTAAATATCTATGAAAACTTCCACCTGTTGGTCTGCACAAGTTTTGAGAACACAGCCAAGTCTTCTGTCCAGGCTGGCTGCTTTGCAAGCATTTACCCACTTAAAAGTTGATCTCACATCAGCCACAGAGACAGAAAGCACAGAGTCATCATGAGCTATAGTGGCTCTCATGGTTGTTTCTGTGTTTGCATGTTCAAAACTAACATAGAAGACATTAAATTCATTTGGGAGAGAGGTGTCAGTAACATTGATTCCATTAGTTTCACTTTAAAGTCCATAATGGCCTGCAATTACAATTCAAGTTTGTTCTTGTATTGTTTTAAGCACTTCTGATGGCTTTCCAAAGGTTGTACCTTGTTTTCTTGTATTAGTCTAAGTTCAAAGATCAGTTCCTCAGCATGGAATCAATTTTGTGATTAATCCATGGGTTCTGATTGGGAAAAGCCTGAAATGTTTTCATTGGTATGTGGTCATCCACAGATTTCTTTAATAAAGTCTGTAAGGACTGTTGAGTACTCATTCAGGTTGGTTGATGTGTCTTTAGAAACGGCCCAGTCCATTGATTCAACAACAGTCTTGCAGTAGTCCTTCTGTCTCCTCAGACCAGCATTGTATCGTTCTGTATCATTGTATCATATCATTAACAGTTCCACACTTCAGTTTCTGCTTGTAAACAGGAAGGAGGAGCACAGGCAGGTATATCTGATTCGTGAAAAATTGGAATAGGGATAGAGTGATAGGCATCCCTGATGGTAGTGTAATAGTGGTTGTGAGTTTTAGTTTTAGTGGTGCAGGAAACATACTGGTAGTATTTCAAAGTATTTTCTTAAAATTGGATTTAAATCACCCAATAAAATTAATAAACATTTGCAGTTTCATGTTTCCTGATTATATTGTATAGTTTGTAGAGTGCTAGTTTGATTTCTGCTTGAGGTGGTATGTAAGCTGCTGTCATGATGATTGAAGAAGACTCCCTCAGTATGTAGAAGGGGCGACATTTCACCATCAGGTATTCTAGATCAGTGGAACAGAAGATAGAGCCACCACATCTGAACACCATGAAGCAGAAAACATACACCACTTCCTTTCCGCTTGCTGAAGGATTTACATATGATATATGGAAAAAACGTTGGCTTGGATGGCAGAATCAGCTGAGTTTGGGGTGAGCCATGTATTTGTCGAAAAAAGTACACGGCGGCCCCTTATCTCCTGCTCCTAAATCAACCACACTCTGAGTTTGTCTAGATTATTTTCTAATGATAAGATTATACTTAACTCTAGAAAAATACTTAAGAGTGAAGCTCAAAGCCACTGCATTTCAGTCTTACACGGAGGCCTTCACCTCTGCCATGTTTTCATGTTTAGAGTTTAGTGTTTGTTCAGTGTCCATGCCCAAAAGAACCAGGTGAACCAGATGGACGTAGTCTAATAGTAGTCTAGGGTGGCACAGTAGCTTCAAGTATTTTTGAGACATCTATTTTTTGCTAATATTATTAATATACAGCTCCTGAGACTGAGACAGAATGTTGATTACTTCCTTGAGAACACCTGAGTGATGTTTTTTAATACAAGCTATATTTCAGTATTTAGAAGCTGTCCATTTTATCTCTGAGATACTTTATCATTTACTGTTGTTTTGGTGTTGTAACACTTTCAGAACCTTTAATTATTTCTTTAGTTTAAATAATCTACTTTTCTGATATACTTTTCATCTATGGTTGCAATTCCTTAAACTACTTTCTTTTAACTGCACCTTGTTTCTTTTTAATCAATTCAAATAGTGCTTTCTTTCGCCTTATATTTTCTCAGGTGATTTATTAAACCATTTTTGTTGCTGCTTTAAAACCTTTGATTTACTTATGAGTGGGAGAAATCCATTTTGTTCTTTAAGCTAAATATATTTAAAATCTTTTCATCCATTTTCTACTGATTCAATATTTATTTTGTCCCATTCTAATTCTCTTACAATGTCCCAACTTTCATAGTCTACTTTTGTTATATTAATGGATTCTTCTGGTATAGATTCCAAATAAACACCAAAGAACACCACATTATGGTTTCAAGTTCCTAACGGTTCTCACCTTTGTTTTCCTTACTCAATATTGATTATTTGAAAACAGTGGATCAAGGTTTCCTGTAGTTTAGACAAAGCTTCTATCATTTGTTGATGTGTAAAGGCTTTAAGATGAAAATTCTGTCTGATCATAGAACTTCTCTGGTATATAGTTTGGCTCTTTAAATACAATTGGGAAAATATAATTGTGAATAAATCTATTATTTAAGTTGCTGTATGACAAACTAGTATAATACAATCAATTTATTTATATACCAGCAATCCTGTACTTGAGTCCACAGCTCCATACAAATGTCCATATATATTATTTGTATTTCATCTCCATATACAGTATATTTAATGTTTTATTGTTTCACCACATTTATTAACCAATATTTACAAAATAATTTATTGATACTCAAATTAATTCCTGAAACATGAGATTCATTATGCAGTAGATGGAAAACAACTAAATGAGCTTGTGTGTTAAAAAGAGGGGGGAAAGAAAAAATCATAACTACAAATGATTTTATTAAGGACTAGTTTTGTTTGTATACCTTTTCAATGGATGAATACTTATTGTTAGCTATTGATTTGGAAAAATATTACAATTCTTAGCACAGAGTTTTAAGTTATAAACTCAATTTATTTATTTTCAATTGTCTAATTTGATCACAATCTGTCTGCTTTGAGTCTGGTCACAAACATTATACATTTAGAAAGCATGACAGAGGATGAAAGATTTATATTTTTAACTATTTCACATTTACTGAAGTTGTTCATTTTAGTGACATCTTCTCTTTGTGCAAACATGGACAGTTATAATATATGACTCACATTTCAAAATACTTTCTCATTTTACCAGTCTCCATTACTGCACAATTTGTACGTACTTGCACATTAGTTCTAACGTAAAGCATTCTTTTTATTTAATTTTTATTTAGTGTTTTTTTTTACTTATGGCAGCAAATGAGGAAACAGATGGTGTCTCTTCCAGTCACTGTAGGAATTGAGGGTATATAATGTATTTGTACTTCTTACACGTTTTCTGAAATAAAGAGTTGAAATAAAAGTGGAACATCTTTTATTACAGAGAATATCCGAATACTTAATCATGAAAACAAAACGGCCTAATATTGAGAAGACCAAAATAAATGTATTTTCCATTATTAGGCAGTGGTGAACCCTTGATGTCAGGTATAGATTCCAGCTATGCTGAATCCTTAGACAAACATATACATACTGTATGTTTGTATGTAAATATATAAATACGTTATATATTTTAATAGACATACTATTCCATTGGAATATCCAGTGATACTTGAAATGGTCAAATAGGTGTTAGCGTCAGCTAATCATCAAGTGTCCATGTAATGGCCAATCACATTGTCTTATCTGCTTATCACATCTGCCTCCTATTTACTATATCTCTGAGATAAATAGAATATACTGTATCTTTTACATGATGTTATACAGATGCAGCCATTCAAAATCCGCGGGCGATACCGCATTATTTTGCGGTACGCTGTACGCAGTCTACCACAAGCTACCGGTAAATACCGCGAGTTACCGTAAATTCTCCTATAATACGACAAGCAAAATAATAGTATCCGGAATTTCCGCAAGGTGGAGCTAATAAAGCTCAACCTCTCATGTTTGAGCTGTGGCCATCAAAGTCTTTAACGAAGATATTACTAATAGTATTAATAATGAATGACCTTGGACAAGCTGTAAGTGTAAACTCAAAGTATTGCCTGGTCAACATTCTTTTTTTCATTGACCGTCTTTGTAAAAGTAACACCACAGCATTTCGCAATCACGCATTTGTTTCCAATCATGCAAAGTACAGTAATTTTTGAGAATCGATTCACCATGCCTTTCACATGCTCATAAAAGAGATTGATTTAGGAACATAAACATATTACCGTATGAAAACTGTACTGTATACAGTATGTATATGTATATTTAATGTCTTAACTGTGCCCGTTTAAGTATTGAATATTCATATCTAATTTTACCACTGAAGGGAAATCTTAGTAACTGAGCATAAAAAGAATAGGAGCATACTGCAACGCGTGTGAAGGCCATAAACGATATTAATTTTGGAACATAAACATACAGTACATGGCTGGTCTCGGTACTTTAAAGAAAACACACACGAAACATGGTTTCATTATGACCAGAATCGGTCTTGAGATATTTTTAACTTGATTTACAGTATTTGAGAGGTATGTCTTAACACCGATACTACAGTGCGTAAATACTGCTCACGTATATGTTTCTAGGTTTATATTATGCATTTCATACGGTCAAATTACTTTTGAGCAACTAATAAGAAGCGCGAAACGGTATGCGTTTTAGTTTCGTTTTGTGCTGGGACTCTGCTTTTAACAATGTGGCCGTGGATTGATTAGAGATATCAAGTACATACAAGTCATTTTTTAAATGTTGTAGTTCGTCTTGTAAAAATGTTACGAGTACATCATCTATCAACAATTACACAGGTTCTGTTTCCATATTGCGGATTTTGGTTACGTAATATTATTTTCTAGATTTCACGTTGTGAATATATGATTTGGGCAAACAGAGCCGCAAAGAAGTACATTATGGGTTGTTGTTTTGTTTTTTTTGCAGTTATCTAGAACAAGCGATGCTTAAACCTTTGTCTGATTCTTGTGAAACTATCCACATGACAGTTACAGTACCTAGGAGTTGACTTCAATTATGTTTATATGGTTGTTTTTGTTGGTTGGTTGTTGTTATTATGGTTATTAATAATACGATCTATAGTTGAAATCTGAGCCTAAATAAAAAGAAAAAGCATGTGATTAGGTTTATGAGCAATCTAATTACTTATTCGTTTAAAACGCTATATAAAATAAAGTTTATTATTAATTTGCTAGACAGAGCGGTGAACATTATTATGCATAAGACAAAGATAACGAAATCTGTGTACGCTGTAAGGTTTTTAATTCTTAAACTTTTAAAATACACGTTTCGAACAGAAAGAAATCCTCTTCCTGGTACAGTACTGTATGTATAGCAAACCAGCACGTCTTTTTTCTCCAATCAGAGGGGTGTCAGATGGTGTCAGCCAATCACCATTCTGAAGCCCTACCATAATCTCTGTTATGGGGAGACCCCAGAATTCTGTCCCATAGTTTAGACAGATGATAGATACTTTTATTGATCCCGTGAGGGAAATAAAGTAAATCATTTTCATTTTAGGAAATTATTAAACGCTCGGTTAAAAGCAAAGGAGATTGTCTGTTATAGTGGACATAAAAACAAGAGTTCGCTGGCATTATATCCTAGAAGACACAGACCAGGAGAATGCCCGCAGCGTAAAAGAAAATGCCAGATGAACTGGGCGTTTGCCCAGCGTAGTTATAGTGGACATAAAAACAAGAGTTCGCTGGCATTATATAATTATACGAATTACACGAATATAATTATATCTTATTAATTTCTTGAGATACGCGATTCTTTTAATACAGTCTTTGCTGTGCTCTAGAGGATCCTTGTGATATTTCGAGCTCTTCGTGAATGATAAGTGTCGCAGTTTAAATCATTTTCGTAGTTAGAAATTATGGAACGCTCTGTTAAAAGCAAGGGAGTTTTTATGTCCGTTGCAGTTCTTTTGAAACTGAACTAGTTTGAATTGACTGAGCTCTGTGCTGTACCACACAATGTCTGTTTTTTTTTGTGCTGTCCTACTGTACTTCCTACATTGAAAATACCTGTGAAACCGGTTTAATTCGTCACAGCCAGCCCTCCCGCAGAGAGGGGGGTTGTACTCGTTAATGTCTTAGCACAAAGCAGAAACTTCTTGGAAAGATTACAGATTACAGGAAAATCTGATCATGTTTCTCTATAACAATAATAAAAAACTTTATTTTACATATCACCTTTAAAAGTGGCATCTCAAAACAATACAGTAGATGTAAACCACAGATTACAAAGTAAATACCCAGACAAAAGCAAACGCGTTTTTAACAAGATGCTTTTATTCGTTCATAATCCGACGATCTCAGGAAGACTAATGGGGGTCTGGCTTTTTTTCTGGAAAACCATAACTCTGGTCTTGTCCTAATTATTGTTATAGAGAAACATGATCAGATTTTCCCTGGTTCAGAAAAAAGATCTAAAGTGCTACACATAACTTTCTTAATTCAATGTATTTAAAGCAGTGAACTACTGTAGGTGTCACATAACATTCAGAAATACAATCACGTATTTAACAAATAAAAACGATTACAATCTAATCCTTCCACGTTTGATCCCAAAATCCCAAGAAATATAAATCTTGACGGGTAGAAAGCTATGCTGAAAGTTTATTAAGATACTTAGAAGACAAAGATACTGTATCAATTTATGTTGCATTAGCCTGATTATGATTAAAAAACACATATAATTAAACACACGTTTGCGATTTAAATCAGAACACGATTTAAATCAATATAAATGTTTATATTGTAACGCATACTGTCCAGCCTCCATTTCTCTATAAAAATGTACTCTGTTGAACACACACACACAATAGAAGCAGGAAGCAGAAGCAGGGACCGTTGTCAGAAGGGAAGAAGGTGACTATTCATTGTTATCAAAAATGACTTAGAATCGATCATGTTGCGATATTTTGAAATATAAAAGTCAATTGATTGTCCATAATATCGCTATTCTATTTTTTCGAAGAAATGTTTGTTAAAAGAAAAGTCCAGCACAAGCTGGATTCGAACACACAACCTGCAAGTTGTTAGTCAGGCACGTAGACCAGTAGGCTACAAGACAACTCGCATGAACAGGGAGGCGAAACAGCCCTACACAGCCCTGTTGCAGTACACAAATATAATCATACCGTTATTAAATTCTTTAAATACGCGATTCCATATTATATTCCCTTTTAATCAAATTCTAAAAGTATGCTTGTTGACTCCGGTATCACGTTAGTTAAAGACTTCGAAGCTTAAAATGTTTAGGGAGAAATGGAATACTGGTGTGTATTTTTTACTTTAAAGTACCAAGACCAGCTATATACTGTATGTTTATATTTCAAAATTAATATCGTTTATGGCCTTCACACGCGTTACAGTATGCTCCTATTCTTTTTATGTTCAGCTACTAAGATTTCCCTTCAGTGGTAAAATTCAATATCTACAACGGGCACAGTAAAGACGTTTACTGTACAGTAAGTCTTTCTACAACAGACCAACGGACCACGAGTGCCCCTGTCGGTCAACCAATCACGTACTGCGGTACCCCGCGTCATCTTACGTCATGATACGCGACACCGCAGCCAATTACCTGCGGTACGTGTCTGTACCGCTCACTTTGAATGGCTGCATCTGTACATCTTGGTCCCTACAACCCTCTGTCTATCCTGAGAACAAAAAGAATGACCAATTGTAACCTGAAATATGCAGATTGTAATGTTTTGGAACTTAAAAATAGAAATTATGTATAATATATATAATATCAGAGAAATATGTAATTTACATGATACACCTGCATTATTAATTTTCACCATCAGTTACAGATTTTAACTTAAAGCAAGAAATGTAGTATTTCTAGAGACACCTGTGGCAAAAATATAATTAATATAAAATATTTTTTGTAACAGCATTCCTGACATAACAAAAAATCAGTTTCAAAAGAAAAAAAATGCTAAAGATGTTGTGATGATATATGTACATTTGCAGAATAAGGAGTTTGACTTCATTTTACTATATTATGTATTAATCTGTCAATTCTGAAATTTGATCTTAATATGTGTACATTTTTTGTTTAAATTTACTACTAGTTGTATGAATTAGACTAATTCATACAACACAAAACTTCATTGGATGAAACATTTGATATGCCCACACTAGTGCATTTTACTTTGTGTGGTCCATTTAAAAGAGTTAAGATGAAGATTAAAAAAAAAAATCTGGGTCAAACCTATGCTCCAGTTATAATTATGGCTTACTCATGAAGTGCCTAAATGAGTTTGGATAAAAGGATTAGTGCCTACTTTGCTTAATGATTGCCATACTGTAATTAACTGTGGTATTTAATCATTTTCAATTCATAGAAGGTGTTTGACATGTTCCTGCTGTTTTTTTAAAAAACATAATTACTTGTATTGAATAAAATAGGTGTACCCTATGCTATGGGGGGTACTCGAAATGTAAAATCCACAATGAGTGAAATATTCAGAGAGCATATTTTAAAAGATCAAGCAAATACTGTACAAGACAAAAAAAAAGGATTAAATCTTAAATGAGATCCAGGACAATAAATTAAGAGCTTAAGGGCCAATAAAATAATAATTACAGCTTTCTACTGGACCTTGGGAGACATCATATCCTGTAGGAATCCAAATGGAATTTTGATTTAAGCATAAATAGGTTTGCAATCAATGATAAAAAGATCCTATTGTAGTTCAGTAAATGTTTTATTAGTATAATTTACATGTGCAGCTCTGCTGATGATTTAGATATATAGAAATCTATTGCTCTTGTGTTTTATGTTCTAAAGGTATAAAGCAAATAAAAAAATATGTTGATGCATCAATAAATGCCTGATGGCTATTGCTTTACAGGTATCCAACAAGAACTACACATATAAAGTATCTTAAGTTCAAGTTTGTCATTATATTCATACACAGGTATATGGTATAACTATTTCACTAGCTCCCAGACAATAAGTAGTACAAAAGAACAACAATACAATTGTATAAGAAAAGAAAGACAGAGACAACAGGCAATGTGCAAAACAACAACAGGCAATGTGCAAAACAACAACAGGTAACAGGTAATGTGCAAAACAACATCAGTTTGCAAAATCCTATATCAACAGAATGAAATAAAGGATAGAAAATTATAGGGTGTGAACTCCTTGACATGTGAGGTAGAGGTAGATTCCAATGTGTGTTTTGATAAAGAGAGAAAGCACTATAAGAGAGGCTAGGAGTTAAATAGTTTGATAGTGATAGGGGTAAAAACTGTCTATGAGTCTGGTAGTCCGGGCCTGAATGCTCTGGTACCATTTTCCAGATGGTAGAGGGTCAAACAGTCTGTAGCTGGGGTGTGTGGGGTCTTTGAAGATGCTTAGAGCTTTCCTCAAGCACCGTCTGTCATAAATGTCCTGGATAGATGGGAGAGCAACCCCAGTGATGGACTGGGCAGTTTTCACCACCCGCTGTAGGGCTTTGGGAGCAACCCCATAACATAACATCACTTTATTAGCCCTATAAAATTTCTTGCATTAGGAATTAGTATTTTTGCATACCCCAGCTTGCTCTCAATGAGACACAAATAGGGAGAGAGCCTGGGGTCAGAGCGCAGAGTCAGCCATTGTACAGCACCCCTGGAGCAGTTGGGGTTAAGGGCCTTGCTCAGAGGCCCAACAGAGTAGGATTCCTCTGCCGGCTGCAGGGTTTGAACCGGCAACCTTCCAGCCACAGGCGCAGATCCTTAGACACAGAGCCACCGCTCTTCCCCAGTGATGGACTTGGCAGTTTTCACCACCCGCTGTAGGGCTTTGCGGTTCACAATACTGCAGTTGCCATACCATACTGTAATGCAACCTGTCAGTATGCTTTCTGTAGTGCATCTGTAAAAGTTTGTGAGGATCTGGGGACATATCTTCAACCGTCATAGGAAGCACAGGCGCTGTTGCGCTTTCTTAATCACACAGGTGGCGTTGAGAGACCATGTGAGGTCCTTGGTGATATGGATGCCAAGGAATTTGAAGTTACTGACCCTTTCTACTTCAGTCCCGTTGATGTGGATAGGGGCATAATCATTTTGCAGTTTTCTGAAATCAACGATCAGCTCCTTGGTTTTGCTGACATTGAGGGTGAGGTTGTTGTCTTCACACCACATTTTAAGGAGATTGACCTCTATCCTTTAGACCCTCTCATCATTGTCTGTTATCAGACCTACAACTGTGGTGTCATTGGCAAACTTGATGATGGAGTTGGTGTTATGTTTGGCCTCACAGTTGTGGGTAATGAAGGAGTAAAGAATTGGACTAAGCACACAACCCTAGGGGGACTCCAGTGTTCAGAGTTAGTGTGCTGGAGGTGTGGTTTCCAAGCCTGACAGCCTGGGGTCTGCTTGGCAGGAAGACCAGAATCCAGTTGGAGATGGTGGTGTCAAGACCCAGTGCACTGAGTTTCTTGACTAGTTTCTCTGGAATGATGGTGGTAAAAGCCAAGCTGAAGTCGATGAATAGTAGTCTTGCATATGTATTCTTTTTATCCAGACGGGATAGGGCAGTGTGTATGGCAGTGGAGATTGCGTCATCTGTGGATCTGTTGGGCCAGTAAGCAAATTGGTAGGGGTCCAGTGTGTGTGGAATGGTGTCCTTAATGTGCCCCATGATCAGCTTCTCGAAGCATTTCATGATAACAGGGGTTAGTGCCACCTGGCAGTAGTCATTAAGGCATGTCACTGTGGTTTTCTTCAGTATTGAGATGATGGTGGTCATCTTGAAGCAGGTGGGGGACTATAGCTTGTGCCAGGGACAAAACAAAATGGGTACATTTTGAGCAAATTTGTAAGTTATTGCCAATAATCCAGAAATTTTACTGTAAAAGAACTAAAATGCCCCATTTTATATTGAAAGCAAAAACAGTTTAAAAACAAAAAACCTAAACCTACCACAGCAATTAAAAATGACTGACAATAAAGAAAGAAGATATTTACCACCCCACTAGAAATTACTAATATGAAACTGGCATTTGTAATCAGTTTTAATCAATCATCAGTGAGGTAGGTACAAAATGATGCATTGTTCAAAGCTCAAAACTGAAAAAAAGATTCATCATAATTGTCATTGTCAATAGTGGAACTAAATAATGACCTCATATTTTTACATTTATATTTAATAACCAAATAGATTTGATGTTTCATTGCAAATAATTTTTCAAAGCTAATCTGTTAGGAATCCCTGGTGAGAAGATACACGGATCCTGTGCAGACGCAGGCACGGGTGATAGATGAGGCAGGCGAACAAACCAGAACGAGAGGCAAGGTCGTAGTCAAAAGGCGAAAGGCAAGTCGTAATCCAGGAAGTTCTCCGGTAGCAGACAGTCCGAGTTGAGAGGCGAGGTGCAAAGTCGAAAAGGCAGAAGGGGAATCCAAAATCCAGAATAAACGAGGTACGGGGAAAAACGCCAGGTAGAGCTCTCAAGGAGTAGACTCAATACCGAGCAGTGGGAAGCAGGTGAAGATGGTTTAAATAGCAGTGCGCACCGCAATGAGTGTGCGCAGGTGGTTTAACTCGTGCGGCAGCGTTTGTTAATAATCACCCGCTGCTGGGGCTGATTAGCTCGCTTACGCTTTGGTCTTGACTGCCTGGTGGTCGTGACATAATCAACATAAGAAACACACAGATTTTTCATTGAAGGGGAAGCTTGTTTGGATGTTAGCAGATTAATGATCTAAAAAAGTCAAAAAGATTTAATGGCAGCTCAGTTTGCTAAGAGTGTTTGTTCCTGACCCTCGCAACTCTCTGTGTAATGATTTTGAATGCTCATAGAATTAATTTTCATATTTCCCAGTGTCCCTAGGAATGTATGCTCTTGAAAATGTCCTTCAGAGTGACATTTTAAGTACCAAAATAACATGTTTTGAATTAAATAGAAAATGTCCATAAAATGTACAATTACTGTATTTTTATGAAGTTATCATTCTCTTGGTATTGTATATTTGTTAATGATATTCACCTGACAATACATGCAGTAATGTGTGTTCTGTGCTAATATACTTTAAAATTATACTAAAGGCTGCATCTTCCTAAAATGTAAATATATTTTAATATTTTGCAAAGGCACATTCTTACAGAAGCTAGCTACTCACTAGCACCACGAGAAAAAAAAATTGTGTTAATCTGAGAAAATTATTGTGTTTAAACAAGAACATTATTGCATTTATATGGGAAAATTATTGTGTTTAAACACAGTAGTTAATTTGTGAACAATGTTACCTACTATATTAATATATTGCATATATAATGCAATAATATTGTCCCATGCAGTAGTAGCACTGACTTTAACAACAGGCAACATTGTTCACAAATTAACAATTGCATTTAAATGCAATATTTGTTTTGTACAAAACGCAATACTATCTCGTATAAACAAGATGGCACTAATAAGCTTCTGTACATTCTATGAAACTCTATTACGTTTACTGTCTTTTTCTGGTTCCTTATGTTTTTTTTAATTAAAATATAATAATGTAATCCAATTCGTATCAATGATATATTTTGTATTAGTCTCAATGGCTGTGTTTTTTAACATTACATTGTAAGGTTAGCTGAGAAGCTACAGTATGTATTGGAGGTAATTAGTGCGTAATTATAATAATGTTCTAATTCTGGAAAAAAAATTAAACTATTCCCCCTCTCTAATATATTTCTGAGGTTTATAAGTGGCAATTTTTAGTATTACATTACAAAAGGTTAAAGATTTAAGAAGTTTTTTTATCACTGATGTAGTCAGAAACAAGTGAAATAAATACTAATATTCTTTATGATTCTGGTTAAATTAGTACTAAATGAAAGACTTATCTGATCACCTATGTAACATTAATTTTTAATAGGAAAAATCTATTTTTGTATCTAATTAAAACATTTTTAATGTATCATGCATTTCAGCTATATGAAAAACAAACAAGTTGGAGGGTATTTTGAAACCAAAGAAACCCTTCCTTTTTTTTTAATGTGGCTAATCATTTGACAGTACTTAACTTAAGGGTGCATTAATCCTTTTTGCAGGTGAAATGATTTCTCAGTAACTGCTAACCTGTCTATACTGTATATAAAGTCTTTAACATATTACTTTAACAAGTCTTTAATATATGATATATTATCTCACAACATTAAATTGTAAGTGCTGCACAACAAAACTAACTGCAAAGAAGAAAAATAGTTCAATACTTGTTCAGATGATAAAAACAAAATGCAGGTTTTATACCAAAATGTCAGGTCTTCTGATTTAAAAAAGTTGTTATACAACAATATTTTATTAGCTGAGCGGATGTTGCTATGTACTATTAGTATATTTTATCAACATGATATTGAATAACATTGTAAAAAATGATTGTTGCATACTTTTATTAACTACCTTTTTATTAACCTTTTAATTTCAGTAGAGTCATGAAATTCAAATATAGTTTGCAAAACAAGAGATAAAGCAAAGCATGTATTAATGAGTTGTTTCCTCAGTTTTGGGAATCCTAGTTAATGTCTTAAAATTAATGTATGCAAAATATACATCACCTCATATTAAACAGGAATGTGTTACATTTTTTTTTATATTCTACTGATTTCTTTTAGAGTTTATGAAACAGAACAGTATTCTTAGTAGTTTCCTTAAGCAAGGGCAAAATATGTTGCTTGGCTCCTTTGTTAAAGTACAGTATATCTGTTCTGATTTGAAGACTTAGTCTTAAACCATAATAAAGAGAGGTTTTTCTGTTGCTTTTGAAATGGGAAAAACACTACAAGCAGTTGTTTAAAAATACATTTTAAATTCTGTTGCCTTATGTAACCTCAAAGCAGGGGCTTGAGATGTGGATTCAGTGATAATTGAGAGGACAGAAATTGCAGTAGATTGGTCACACTGCAGCTGCTCTGAGATTCACAGTGGAGCTAATTTTCTCCACGAGAGAATTGTAATTATCTAGTTTTAACTATTGAACAGTCCAGTTGATCTCTTTAATTCTTGATGTTAAAATATTTAACTCTTGTATCTAAAGGAATTATTTCTTCAGGGCAAACTTCTATTGTGTTTGCTTGAGAAGCTATCATTCAGCGCTTTGTATCTGATGTAAATTTCCTTGGTTTAGGTGCTACATATCTGATTTTTCTACCTTATGTTTTAAACATACAGATGTACCCATTTAGAATGCATGTTAAAGCCCCGTATCATGCTACAGGGGTTGTACTTTACTGTGGCATGTGATTCACTGGCCAGATGATTGAAAGGTAGCATTTGTGGTCTATTAGATATTAGTGAAACAATTGCTTAATTTAATCTCTCTCTGTGCATGTTTAAATCTGCGTAATATGGAATATCAATATGGAATTTTACAACTAAATGGGAAATTGTGGTAGCTGAGCATAAAAATAGGAGGACAATGTCTCTGAACATCATAAACAATGCTAATTTAAGAATGTAAATACATTATACATACTGTATATGGCTGGTAGTGGTAGCTAAAATAAAAAAAATACACAACAGTACTCCACATTCTTCATAAACATTTTATACATCGAAGTCTAACCCAGTCACTTACTGTGGTCATTAAGGAAACGTTTTGATGTCCTCATTCTGACTATATTAAGTTTATATACTTTATAAAAAGCTGTAATATTTGTATGTACTTGCTGTCATTATTCAGTAAAAAAAACGTGTACTTTTTAAAATCTGTTTAATAGGGAATCACGTATCTAAAGAAATTAATAACGATATTGATTTAAGGATCTAAATATAAAATAATAACAATATATATAATTTATACAGTAGCTGGTAGTATTACCGTATTCCACTTTCTTTGTAAACATCTGCCTCAGTTTGACTCTTTCACTTGTGATTATTTCAGAAACATTTTGCCTGTCTTTTTCAGCTATGTCTCAGCAATGAGCAGTGCGTTGGTACAGTGGGTTTGGTGCATGTCTCCCATTCTAGATATCCATGTTCGATTCCTGCTCAGGGTGCAAGTTTTCTTTAAACAAATAAAGACTCCTTTTAAAAAAAAAAGTGATAAATATTATGTACACTATATTGACGTTTTTATTATTTTTAAACACCACAACGTGTTCAATGTTATATGATATTAATTAAAAACATTAATGAGCAAACGTGAATACTGTCGACAGTGGTAGTACAAAACAGTTCAACAGGTTTAATTCAAGTCAATTCAAAATACTTCATTCATCCCATTGGGGCAATTAAAGATAAGCTTGTACAACAAGCCTTAAAACGAAATTGTATATAATTACAATTGAGAATAATAAAGTGGTATTAAAAAGACCACTGAAACCGAACTATAATAACATATCAGATCATTATTAGAGATATTAATTTATTTATAATAAATAATTATTTCAAATGTCTTGTATTTTGTTCAGGGTAAATTGTTTTCTCTGGATTTCATAGCCTTTGATTTCTTATTAAAATGCTTATTTATGAGACATGATGGTTCAGATGTCAATAACTCTGCGAATAAATGAAACAGAGCCTTCAAACCACAGGCGTTTTAAAGATCCCGATTTGTCAAAATTTTCACAACTTTTATTTACGTAAACAACATCTAGGTCCTGGTTGTATTTTTAGAAACCTTTGTTTGAATAAAGTGTTTTAAATGTGTAATTAAAAACTAAAAAAAAGCTTACAGCATACACAAAGATTATAAATTGATAAGGAGGAAGAGAATTCACCCACTTTTCGTGCATAATAAGTGGTGTTTAAATATCTAAAAACATTTTTATCGCTTTTTTGGTCATACAATATCTAAGGTTAGGCGGGGACACAATATTGTTTCTTATTTTTGATTTTCTTTTAAAAAATAAAAAAAAATTACCTCCCCACTTTCAACTTGCCATAACTATAGTGGGGATATAGCAAATTGATTCTCGTGTGTACATGTGGTTATTTTAGTTTGTAGTGGTAGGCAGATATTTTATCGAAAGCAGGTTTTAGTCTCTTGGTTTACTGGGGACGAGCCAGATGTTAAATTGTGGAAGGGAGACAACGCCCACACCCCGGACAGACAAAGGTGATAAAAATCCATTCAAAGGGTGCAGTGTGCTAATACAAACTCTGATAACAGAGCCACTTGTAATTCTGCTCAATTAAATTAAAGCTACAGTACAGTCAGGCAGATTTAAAATTTGTTAAACAAAATTAACAAATTTAATTCCACACACATGAATCCCATGAAGTCAGATCCATAGATATACCGAAACAGTAGCGTACACGTCAATTAATTGTACTGTGATCGTATGCTGTCTAAAAATACTGTACAGATGCAGCCATTCAAAATGCGTGGCAAAACCCCGTACTGCGCAAAATTATCTGTATTTTAGCACGTTATACAGTAGTATGTGATTGGCTGGCCAAAATGACCTACAGGCAGCACTCGTGGTGCATTGGTTGTTAGTGAAATGATTGCTTCATTTAATCTCTTTACTGTGCACTTTTAAATCTGCTTAATATTGAATATTAATATGGAATTTTACAACTAAAGGGACATTTTAGTTGCTGAGCATAAAAAGCAAAGGAGCATAAGAATCAAAGTAGGATAACACATCTGAAGGTCATAAACGATATTTAGGAACATAAACATATTATGTAAACTGTATATGGCTGGTATTGGTAGTTTAAATAAAAAATACACACCAGTACTCCACTTTCTTCATAAACATTTTAAGCATCAAAGTCTTTCATTCAGTTACATATTGTGGTTATTTCCAAAAAGTGTTTACAGATGCAGCCATTCAAAATGGGTGGGGTATTTCGCGGTATATCCCGGTGGGCGTGTCGCAGTATCATGGGGTAAATCGCGATATTTGACGTCATGCCAGAAAGTATCCGGGATCACCTTGTAAAACCACCAGGAGGAGCCAATAAAGTTTAACCTCTCATGCATAGCATTTGAGCTTTTAAATTTAAACTGTGTATTACCGCATGTTAATCATCAGTCATTAAAATGTTGGTATATTTTATGAAAGCAAGATTGTTCAGTTGGACAAAAGTACACAACCTACCTTTATCAGAAATATTTATGCATCAAAGCCTTTACTGAAGATATTACTAATAGTATTAATAATGAACGACTTTGGACAAGCTGTAAACTCAAAGTATAATTTCTTTAGCACATTTGTACAAGCACTTGGAATCTGTCCAAGCCCTATTTTGTCAGGCATTTTCTTTTACTGCAACGGACATAAAAACTCCCTTGCTTTTAACAGTGCGTTTCATAATTTCTAACTACGAAAAGTATTTAAACTGTGACACTTATCATTCAACTAGAGCTCAAAATATCACAAAGATCCTCAAGAGCACAGCAAAGACTGTATTAAAAGATACTTGTATCAGATACATGAGAATCCAGGCTTTTTTATCAACGCTTTCTTTTCCGTATACCAGATATTATGGAACCACTTCAGAAGGGTGTCAGACAGTCAGATTCCAGGAATCGGTACTTTAAAGAAAAAATACATACCGGTATTCCATTTCTCCCTAAACATTTTAAGCATCGAAGTATTTAACTAACATGTGAAATAGCGTGTAAAAAAGTGGTAGTTTTAAGCTTTTCTGCTAATATAATATGGAATCGCGTATCTAAAGAAATTAATAACGATATGATTATATTTGTGTACTGCGACAGGGCTGTGTAGGGCCGTTTCGCCTCTCTCTTCATGCGACTTCCCTAGTAGCCCACTGGTCTACGTGCCTGATTACTAACCTACAGGTTGTGTGTTCAAATCCAGCTGGCACTGTGACTTTTCTTTTAACAAACATTTCTTCGAAAAAATAGAATAGCAATATTATGGACAATCAATTGACTTTTATATTTCTAAATATCACAACATGATCGAATCTAAGTCATTTTTGATAACAATGAATAGTCACCTTCTTCCCTTCTGACAACGGTCCCTGCTTCTGCTTCCTGCTTCTATTGTGTGTGTGTGGGGGGGGATCCCTTTAGATCTCCCTTCAGATTTAAAAGGTTATTAATCATATCTTCGGTGTCGCATCTTACCAGTGCAGTGGAGGCTGTACAGTATGCGTTACAATATAAACATTTATAATGATTTAAATCGCGTTTTGATTTAAATTGCAAACGCGTGTTTAATTATATGTGTGTTTTGTAATCAGACAAATCAGACAAATGCAACATTAATTGATACAGTATCTTTGTCTTCTAAGTATCTTAATAAACTTTCAGCATAGCTTTCTCTCTGTTTAGATTTATTTTTCTTGGGATTTTGGGATCAAACGTGGAAGGATTAGATTGTAATCGTTTTTATTTTTCAAATACATTTTAGAAAAGTGTAATCTATACTAAAAAGCTGTACACCACCTGCTATACAGATACATATTGTAATACTTTCGGGTTTGGATAGGACGGACACAAGAACTCAGACTTGTGGAGTTCAAGCAAGTTAAAGCCTTTATTTTTCTTCTCCGTCACCACCTGCTAGCCCGGCTCTCCCGCACCCTCGCCCACCAACAGCGCTAGCCAACACACCGCACACGCGCCCGAGAGAGAGAGAAAAGAGAGAGAGAGTAAGACCCAGGGGTGCAGAAGCAGGGAACTATTTACAAGGAAAACGGATACCTCCCCAGACTGTACGCCCGCTTCACTGTGGGACAGCCGCACTGGTTGGCAGCCTTCCTAAACCCCGCCCTGACCACTTTCACTCCTGTCCTGATCTTCCCCGCGCACCCCAGCCAGGCGCTCTTCGGCCTCTGCCCAGGGCGAATGTATATTTAGATATTTACATCCGGAGCGGCACCGAGAGAACGTCTGCATTTATAACTTAGTTTTTAAAATTAGTCAAGCAATATGAAGCATCTCCTTTTACTTTTAAGTCCCTTAATTATCATTGAGCACAGCTTTCTCACCACTTAGATTACTTTTTGATACCATCCTTATACAAAGCAGAAATTTCTTGTATTTTCCGATGACATACAGTACAAGTGGAAAGATTACAGATTTTAATCGTCTTTAATTTTGTTACGTTATACATTTTAGGAACGTTTCATCTATACAAACACCACAAAACTATTCTCGATTGTATTTCTGAATGTTATGTTACACCTACAGTAGTTCACTGTTTTAAATACATCGAATTAAGAAAGTTAGGTGTAGCACTTTAGATCTTTTTTTCTGAACCAGGGAAAATCTGATCATGTTTCTCTATAACAATAATAAAAAACTTTTTTTTACATATCACCTTTAAAAGTGGTATCTCAAAGCAATACAGTAGATGTAAACCACAGATTACAAAGTAAATACCCAGACAAACACAAACGCGTTTTTAATAAAATGCTTTTATTCATTCAGTAGAGAGAGAGAGAGACATCCAGCAGAGAGAGACACACACACAGGTTTTCACTGACAAAAAGTAATTGTTTTTCTAACAGGAATGTTTTGTTTGTGGACAGACTGTTCACAAACGTAAGACCGTCTTTCTCAGACTCACATTCCCAAATGTCCCCCGCCCCGGTCAACAATCCTAGGAAGAACACGAAACAGCCTGTTAATAAAATTGTTACAATTTTGTTCGGTCAGTTCTTCCTCCCAGAATTTATAGATCGCATCGATCAGTTCCTGCGCTGTGACGGGCTTAGCAGTTTTCCGAACGTAGTCTTTCAGCGAATGCCAAACCATCTCTATCGGATTTAGATCTAGGGATTCGGCTGGAGTTTTCACCCAGTTCACTCCTTCTGCTACAAGCCTCGCCCTTGCTGCTGTGTGTTTCGGATTGTTGTCTTGAAAGAGACGGTGCTTTGATCCAAAGTGCTCCCTGATATATGGGGTGGCATGCTGTGTGACCACGACTTTCTCGAAGAATTCACGGTCCAAAATTCCTTCGAAAATAAGAAGTGGTCACGGGCCTCTTCTAGATATACCTCCCCAGACGTGAACCTTCAGTGGATGTTTGGGCTTTGGCTTGTCCACATATCTCCCCTTTTTGCAAAATGACATTGTTGAGAACTGTTCTAGAGCCACTGTTGTTTCGTCGGTGAAAAGTACATCCTGAAATGCCTCCCCCTGTTCAATCCATTGGAGCGCTTGTTTGAGTCTTTCCTCTTTGTTTTTTAGCCTAATCATGGGGCATGTGTTGGTTTTTCTGTATCTCCATCCAAGCCTCCTGTGCACTCTTCTTATCGATGTCGGACTAACGGTCGCACCGAGGTCAGCCCATAGCCGTCTTTGGACTTGCATCGCCGGTAGCTCATCATTTTCATCAGTCAGTTTGTCGATAGCTTGCACAATAGGACTTGAAAAAAAAGAGATCAACAGTTAGTTTTAAAAATAATGTGCATAGATGTATTTACATGCAAGAAAAGTATTTTTAGAAAGTTATTTACCTTTGAATCGTCCTCGGTTTAGATTCTCTTTGCCTCCTCTCCCCTTTATAAAGTCGTCTCACTGTGCTTTCACAAACGAAGATGTCCATCGAAGCCAAATGCTGTACAATGTCCCGTGTTGACTTCCCGTTTCTTTTCATCTTCATTATTTGGTGTAAGAGAGTCTTCGTGATTTTGGCCATTGTCCGTCTCCTTACCAAAGTTACAGTGGTGCAGCTTGAATTCTGTACCTATATACTGTATGGTATGGTACAGATAAAACGTACACCATACTGATGAGCTAATACCAGGGAAAGACCCTCCTATTTATTTAAAACACAATATGCCAGGAAATGTGTCTGATGCATTAGCAAGTTAAAACAATTGCATCGAAAACCTGGGCGCAACAGCTGTTCCTTTTTCTGATCACTCGCTCTCTGGATACACGTCTCACCTGTCCTGTTCTTTGTTTTCCTAATTTGCTGATTATGCCTGCTGCGATCCACTCCTAACCTCACACCTAAAGAAGACTATTTTAAATTTCTTGGCGTGGTTCATTGTGCAATTAACCCTTGTATGTGCTGTCCTTAAGGTTATATCACATAAAGGTGATATGTAAAATAATGTTTTTTATTATTGTTATAGAGAAACATGATCAGATTTTCCCTGGTTCAGAAAAAAAGATCTAAAGTATACTAGTTTGTCACTAGTATACTTTTAATACAGTCTTTGCTGTGCTCTTGAGGATCCTTGTGATATTTCGAGCTCTGGTTGGATGATAAGTGTCGCAGTTTAAATAATTTTCGGCGTTGGAAATTATGAAACGCTCTGTTAAAAGCAAGGGAGTTTTTGTGTCCGTTACAGTAAAAGAAAATGCCTGACAGAGTAGGGCTTGGACAGATTCCAAGTGCATTTTTGCAATTTAGGTTGCATTGTGCATTGTGGTTCTGTAATACAGTTTAAAATAATTAAAAGTCTAAACAGTATCAGCTTTATTTATGGGTTGCAATTTAAAAAAAGTCCAAAACTGCACTCAAAATGCAATTTAGAGCTTTCTGGCAAGAAGAGACACCCAAATTAATAATGTAACATGCCACTGTTTGTGCATAAACAAGGTTATACTGCTATTTCCTTAGATATGCGACTAAAAAAATAAAAATAAAAATTTTGAATCCCCGGCGGAACCGGACATCCATAAGAATCAAGTAATAGGTTTATTCCATGCTGAAAAAAAGAAGAAATAAAACACATTCCATAAGAATCAGCGCTTTTATATATCGCTTTTAAAGGTGGCTTCTCAAAACACTTTACAGGATAAAAACAACAATAACAGCAACAACAACAATATTGTATTTCATTGCACTTTGAAAACAAAGTAATAACTTAACTATATGTGCAAACGTTTTATGATATGTCGCTGTTGTGAATGTCTGTGGAGTGTATCTTATTTGCCTGCCTGTCCTGGCTCTCTCGCTCACCCTCCCCCCCCTCTCTCCCTCAATTCAATTCAATTCAAGGTGCTTTATTAGCATAACAGATGGGTACAATCAGTGTTGGGTATTTACTTTGCTTTGAGATGCCACTTTTAAAGGTGATATATAAAATCAAGGCTTTAACTTGCTTTAACTCCGCAAGTCTGAGTTCTTGTGTCCGTCCTATCCGAACCCGAAAGTATTACAATATGTATCTTTATAGCAGGTGGTGTACAACTTTTAGCATTGATTACACTTTTCTAAAATGTATTTAAAAAATAAAAACGATTACAATCTAATCTTTCCACGTTTGATCCCAAGATCCCAAGAAAAATAAATCTAAACGGGGAGAAAGCTATGCTGAAAGTTTATTAAGATACTTAGAAGACAAAGATATCAATTTATGTTGCATTTGTCTGATTGTGAATCAAAAAACAAATATATTTAAACATGCATTTACGATTTAAATCAAAACGCGATTTAATTCAAAACGCGATTTAAATCAATATAAATGTTTATATTGTAACGCATAGGTGACTATTCATTGTTATTAAAATGACTTAAATTCGATCATGTTGTGATATTTAGAAATATAAATTTGTTTGGTGCAAGTGAGGTTTTATTTAATCTCTGACCCAGGGAAAAGTTTTATTTTTTCAAAGATATGTTGGATAAAAAAAAAGTAATGGAACACAGCGTGTGACGTAGGAGTCAGGAACCTAACCCACAGCGCCACCGGCAAGGTCACATGAGAAGTGTTGAAAAAGCCCTACAAAACATTATCAACAGACATCATACAGCATGTACTGTACAATTCTTGTGTTGCGGTACATGAATATAATTATATCGTTATTAATTTCTTTAGATACGTGATTCCATATTATATTCCCTTTTAATCAAATTCTAAAAGTATGCTTGTTGACTCCGGTATCACGTTAGTTAAAGACTTCGATGCTTAAAATGTTTAGGGAGAAATGGAATACTGGTGTGTATTTTTTATTTAATGTACCGAGACCAGCCATATACTGTATGTTTATGTTCCAAAATTAATATCGTTTATGGCCTTCACACGCGTTACAGTATGCTCCTATTCTTTTTATGCTCAGCTACTAAGATTTCTCTTCAGTGGTAAAATTCCATATACATATTCAATACTAAAACGGGCACAGTAAAGACATTTACTGTAAATCTTTCTACGACCGACCAACGGACCACGAGTTCCCCTGTCGGTCATTTTGCGTCAAGGCGCGTCACGATGCGTTAGGCCGTAGCCAATTACCTCCGGTACGTGTCTGTACCGCGCACTTTGAATGGCTGCATCTGTATGTGCTCCTTCTGACTATATTAAGTATAAAGATATAAAGACCTAAAGATCTATCATTTTTTCCACTTTTGCTTCTCACAGTCTGAACATGACCAATATATGAAAAAGAACAAACGTATGAGCTGTCTTATGAATTATAAGACAGAAATTTCAGGCAATTTTGAAAGTATTATTTAATAAATAAATATATGACAGTACAGTAAACTAACCTTATTCCTGTTTTAACCTTTTCTATGAATATTTGCGTTCTTTATCACAGTAAAAAATGCATACCTTTCAGAATTTGATTAATAGGGAATATAATATGGAATCGCATATCTAAACAGATTAATAACTATATAATTATATTCATATAGCTCAAATTATTAAAGTAGTACACTTTCTTTGTAAACAACTGCATCAATTTGACTCATTCACATACGAATACTTGGAAACTTTTTGCCTGCCCTTTCCAGCTATAGCTTAAGTTGTCAAGTTGTCAAAATATATTTTTAAAAACGAACGTCAAATGTTTCCAAAATTTTAGTTGCTTAGTGACATGACACCATATGAATATTACTATCAAGAGGTTTTAAATCAGTACAACTTTCATGAAATTTAAGTATTTTAAATGTAAAAATCTTATAGCGTACACAAAGATTTTAAGCTGATCACGAGGAAGAAAAATCACCTGTTTGTCGTGCATAAAAAGTGTTTTTTAACTAAACTCATTTTTTACAACTTTTAAAATCATGCGATGTTTGAGTTAGGCAAGAACACGTCATTGTATCTTATTTTTTATTTTGTTTTTTAAAAATAAAAAAAAATGTTTGTCCATCGTGTTGATAAGTTGTTCCCTGATTACTGGCAATTGTAAAAAATAATCCTTCCCCCCTCTCTAAAGATTCCTGTGAAGAAATCCTTAAACACAAAACTATCATGTATAATAATTCATCCACCTGGTTCCCTGTTGAATGACGCTGACAGACCAGGTTCATAGTACATTTAAACTTTTTTTTATTCCAAGTTAAATTTTTGGATGATTACTGGGTGCTGACATTTCGATTAAGACAAAATATAGACGTTCTTAATTCGGATGTAAACCTGAAAGAGACACATCATGTTCATAATAAGCTATAATAGTGGACTATTTTTATGCATTCGGCTATATGAGAAACAGACTGAAAGTAATGCTCCGATCATGCTTTGAACCACCTGGGTGCAGCTCTCTACATTACAGCGCTCATTACCACTGCAAGGACAATAGAAGTGTTTGTCAAATATCAATGTCAAAATGTTTCCAAAACGTCCACTTGTGATACTTTAGCTGCTTAGTTACATGATTCCATATTAATATAACTATCAAGTGATGTTAAATCACTACAACATTTATCTTTTTACATAACAGTAAGTGGTGTTCTTCCTATGTATTCTTAGAAAATAATAAAATGTAATAACTTTTTATGCAGTACAGAATATAAGCTTAATAATGTTAGAACAAGCATGTTAAAACCAGAACCCACTGTAAGTTACCAAGTTAAAGACTTTGATGCACAAAATATTTATGCATAATTAAATTATTTATGATGAAGGTGGAAGGTTGTGTACTTTTGTCCACCTGAGCAATCTTACTTTTATCAAATATACCGACTTTTTAATGTTTAATGCTTTACATGCTGTAATACACAGTTTAAAATTATTAAAACTATACAACTTAAATTCTTAATTGGAAAAAGATTGTCCCTCAGCAGTGACCGGGATTTGAAACTGGGCGTTTTCTGGCAACAGCTCAAATGCTGTACATGAGACGTTAAGCTTTATTAGCTCCACCTGGTGGTTTTACAAGGTGTTTCCGGATACAGTTATCCTATTAAAAAAACCATACGGTATAATGCGGTATATTGCGCCATGTCCTCCGTGTTCTAAAGCAGAGTACCTCGCTCATTTTGAATGGATCTGTATATACAGTATATCTTATGGTTTTAAAGCCACTACAGTACAGTATGTGTGAAATATTTTTCCTAATTAAAGATTAAAGTTAAAGTGCTGATTTCTCGTTGCTGAAATTTGCATTAAAACAAAATATAGATTTTCTTAATGCCGATGTAAACCTGAAAGAGACACATCACGTTCACAATAAGCAATGATAATAAACAATTTTTATACATCTGGCTATATACAAAATATAACCAAAAGGATCACTCTGACCATGATTTGAGCTGCATTCCTCAGAATAGGAACCACTTCTTACCTGTTGTGCTTAACTGGCACTTAGATGCAATGCTCTACATTACAATCTATGAGCATTTCAGTGTCTATTACCGTTGTAAGGACAATAAAAGTGTTTTTTTTAAAACAAAATGTCATCAGAATGTTTCCAAAGGAATCCACAAGTGATATTTTTAACTATTTTACCAAAAGTTCTTTAATTACATGATTCCATATCAATGTAACTGTAGGGTTCCTGCGATGCTGGTATTAAACTCTGCCAGTATGGATGGGACCTGGATGGAGATGGATATATACAATTGTAGCCATTCAAAATATGCGGTAAAACCCTATACCGTGGGAATTGATCACAATACGTGATTTGCTGGCCAAAATGATTGACAGGTGGCACTTGTGGTGCATTAGTTGTTAGTGAAACGATTGCTTCATTTAATCTCTCTACTGTGTATGTTTAAATCTGCTTTATATAGAATATTAATATGGAATTTTACCACTAAAGGGAAAGTTTGGTAGCTGAGCATAAAAATAAGAGGAGCATAACGTCTCTGAATATCATAAACGATATTAATTTAGGAATATAAATATATTATCAAACCATATGGCTGGTAGTGGTAGTTGAAATAAAAAATACACAACTTCAGGTTAGGATGCGGACAGGAATGGTGGTTTAATATGAATCTGCTCCCAACAATTTTGTAATAAAGCCCTGAAAAACGTTTGTTTTATACATTACGCTAGAAAAATAATAACTATGGCTTAAGGGATTGTCAGGACAAGCAGGAGAAAACAACCAACCACGGAAAATACCAAAACTGCAACTTCTGACCACAGTCAGAGCAGCGTAATGAGATGGTACGGACGCCAGTCTTCAGAAAATACTACAGGAACTTAGAGACCAGATGGGATAATAAACAGCAGCTTACAGATATTAAACAGGAGCTGAGCGAGGTTAATAAGAGACTGGATAAGGCAGAGGGACAGATCGAAGAAGTGGAAACAACAGAAACTGTGATAAATAAGCTTTTGCAATGACAACATACTTTGGAAACGAAACTAGCAGACCAGGAAGGAAGATCATGCAGAGATAACATTCGGATTTACAAAATCCCTGAAGAATCTGAGGGACGCTGCATGGTTCTGCTAAGGGGGAACATGATTTACCAAAGGATGTGGAACTGAGAATTGAAAGGGCGCATAGAGCGTTACCGCCAAAATCCGGAGGCCCTGATGCCAAACACGCTCCATTGTCTCCAGGTTTTTAAGCTACAAAATGAAAGAAGAATACGTAAAGCTTGGCAAAAGAAAAAAAATTCTAGAATAACAAATTATTTTACGTGGATCATGAGTACCCCGTGGCAGCATTCAAAAAACATATGGAATACTCTGAGTTAAAGAAGGTACTGAAGTCACAAAAAACAAAATTTCAGATTTCTAAATTTCCATTGATTGCTAAAATTCCATTTCCAGCAAGGCTACGAGTGTTTTATGAAAACCATTCATCAGCAGAAGCCACAAAGGACATGGCAGAGAGGGGACTTAAAGTTAAAGTTATACTGCCAGCGCCTGGAAGCGACTGGAGGGACTGTTTACTTGGCAGAAGGCTGGTAGACAGGGTGGCCCTGGGAAAGACCAGTCCTAGAAACAGCAATACAAAAATAAACTACAGAGTTTCAGGTGGAGATCGCACTTGCAAGATTGAAGAAAATGGACACAGTTGTTATAAAAGTCAGTCTGGACTTCATTGTTTATTTTTTTTCCATTTTTTGAAAAAGTTTCCTGTGATGTTTAAGAGAATTTATAAATGTTGGGATAGATATCTGGTGACTACGACTTATTTCTTTTTTATTTTCCTGGTTACCCTCTTTTTCTTTTTATAAAAAAAAAGGTTTGGATTTGCCATCGCCCCGCCTTCTCAAGGGCCCTCCTCTAGAGGAGAAGGAGAACTTCCCCAATTGACTTTTTTTTAAAAGAAGCCCATACAGGCTTCAGTTAATATTTTTGCTTATTGTGATTTTTGTTTGTGATGTATTGTTAGAGAAAATTGATGGATAGATGATGCTTAACAATATGAAACATATGTCTTATGGGAGATAGTTTGAAAGTTCTACTATTTACATAAAATATGTTCAAGCAAGACATTAAAATAATTACATTTAATGTTAATGGAATAATTAACCTTATTAAGAGATGTAAGATTTTGTCAAAAATGAAGAAAGAAGGGGCTTATTTTTTTTTACAAGAAACACATCTGAGTGTTTTGGAGCATGAAAGATTAAGGAGGATGGATTTCTCAAAAATCTATTTCTCCTCATATAAATCCGGCCATAGGAGAGTTGTGGCTATACTGATATCTCAAAAGGCTCAATTTGAGTTGCTTACAGAAGTTAAAGATAAGGATGGGAGATATGTACTAGTATTGTGGAAAATGGAAGTGAAATTACTAACATTGCTTAATGTATATGCCCCACCTAGTAGTGATTTAATTTGTTATTAAAAAATGTTTGACTTGATGGCTAATGCATAAGGCATACTGATTTGTGGAGGTGATTGGAATGTGCGTCTTAACCCTAGGCTTGATTCTACAAATATATCTTCTCAGAGGGCTAAGTCATTGCATAAAAAGATTAATTTACTGATGGGGGAAATGGGAATAATAGATCTTTGGAAGGCTTTCTATCCAAGTGGGTGTGATTACACTCACTATTCCTTCCCTCATTCTGTATATTCAAGGACTGATTATTTTTTTAAATACAAGACAGATAGACATAGGATTCAACATTGTGATATTGGTAGAATTGATTTTTCGGACTACGCTCCTATGTCATTGTCCATATGATTAAGTAATAATCGTGGAAATACAACATGTAGGATGAACTCCAGTCTTTTGACTGATCCACAATTTAAAGCACAGATGAGCAAGTTCACAATACGAGAATGCATTATGCTACATTTTTATGCATCAGTTGAAGCGTTACATAAAAAATGTAACATAATATTGTATGGCATGATGGGCAACTGATTCTTTTAATTGTTAAATAAGAAATAAGAACCAATAATGTCCCTGCCTAAAGTAGACATTGCATGACTTTAAAAGCCATAAAAAACAGGTTTGATAGCAAAAATACTTTTAATGCATGAAAATTGTTTTTTTTTCTTCCTCGTTATCACCTTAGAAACTTTGTGTAAGCTGTAAGTTTTTTGTTTACTTTTTAATTAAATGTTTAAAACACTTGAATTCTGTAAATACAACATGTGTTTCATACACAAAACATCACATTCTCCCCTCTACCTGTGGTGTGAACCAGGTCAGTAGGTCTTTTAGTAATAAGATGAATGAATGAACCTCCAGACCCTCTCCAGGATACTTGTAAAGAAGGGATTGTTTTGTGCCAGCCAGCTAGGCAATATCACCTCACAGAAGAGGGGAGGAAAGTGGGCTTTAATTTCACTCTCCATCAATACACATTCCTAATAGTCACTGTCACTATTAGTACTGCAGTTTGTATTACGGGTAATTGTGGTGTAAGTTTAGAGGATTTTACTCTGCACCTGACTTTGGGGCACTGAGAAATGTCGCAAGGCAGATTTTACTCATAGCGGGTTTTGGTCTCTCGGTTTACTGGGAACATAACAGATGTTAAACTGAGAAAGGGATACACCCCCACGCCCCAGACAGACAAAGGTGATAAAAATCCAAAAGGGTGCAGTGTGTTAACACAAACTCTAACAGTGCCGCTTATGAGAGCAAGGTAACTTTCTGCTCAATTACATGATAGCTACAGTACAGTCAGATAGATTTTAAATTCTTTGAGCAACATTAGCTGTTTGTCAAATTCACCTACTTTGCACATCTGGCTATGTAAAAAAATATAGCCAAAAGGATCGCTCTTAAGGTTAAATTCCAAGCTGAGAAGACAAGACTTGACGTGTAAGTAAAAAGAGGCAATACACAACGTGTCTCCTCTATAAATCTTCGCTTTGCAGAAAAAGTCCCCAGAGCCACACAACATTGTTCAACAATGTCCTTCTTGTGTCTAATTTCCAGGGAATAACCCTATTACAAAAGGGAACAGCACATCAGTCCATGGCTTACGGTTAAACAGTACATACGATGGCTAGTAGAGTTTCAGTGTTCCCTTTTCTGTACAGAACCATATCGTCCCATTAGTGTTTGGTACCAATAAACAGGGGGACTTCACTGACTTCCTTCTTTGAACTAACCCATGCTCCAGTAAATAATGTACAGTATATCACCTTCTGCAATGCTTCTAGTTTAACAGAATTAGTGCTATAAGCACATTGTTTAATGGGGATGACATTACCCATGTCTATATCACTGTACAACACAGGTTTGAGTTGGTGTGTCTGTTAATAAAACAGAGCACCCTCCGATAAATTTAACTACTGTATTATTTATTTTTCCATTTCCGGTAAATGAGGGGAATATAAAGTCAAATCAGTCAGGATCTCTGAGTTTAATAAGCGAGTGCTTATTCTTGTTCATATAACAAGAACATTGGCATCTAGACTGTAAATTGGTAAACAACAGAGTCACTGGCTCAAAGGTTTAACATGTCTGTCTTCACTATTATAGTATGGTTCCAACATATTGAAAAGCTGTTCTCTGGTTACTGGCAATTGTTAAAATAACTCTTCTTCCATCCTTTGTTTAACTTAAAGAATTCTGTTAAAAAATTCTAAAACACAAAACTATCACATATAATAATTCATCCAGATAAACACACTCATGCCTGAGCCAATTTTGCCAGAAACAACCTCCCAGAATAAGTCTTTGGACTGTGCAGTACTGTACAGTACAATAAACGGTTTAAAGTTAAATCATTGGCTGATTACTGGCTGCTAAAATTTAGATTAAGACAAAATATAGATTTTCTCAATTTGGATGTAGACATGAAAAAGACACATCGTGTTCACAACAAGCTATAACAGTGGACTATTTTTATGTTCGGCTATGTAAAAAACAATCCTAAAGTCATTCTCGGATCAGGTTTTGAACAGCGTGCTTCATTACAGTCCATTGCCCATTACTACTATAAGGACAATAAAAGTTAAAAATGTCAAAATGTTTCCAAAATGTCCACTTGTGATATTTTAGCTGCTTAGTTACACGATTTCATATAAATATAACTATCAAGTGGTATATCAAGTGGTATTAAATCAGCAAAACTTTTTTTTACAATAAAAGTGGTGTTCTTAGTACGTATTCTTAGAAAAAAGATAAAACGTTATAACTTTATAACATTTTAATTTTTAAATACAGTAAATAAACTTCATAATGTTAGAACAGGTACGTTAAAACCCTAACCCACTGTAAGTCACCACTTTAAAAACTATGACGCATAAAATATTTATGAAGAAGGTGGAATACAGTTGTGTACTTTTGTCCAACTGAGCAATCTTGCTTTTATAAAATATACCTACTTTTTAATCAGTTTAATGTGTAACATGCTGTAATACACGGTTTAAAATTATTAAAATTCTAATCAGTATACAACTTAATTCTATCATTGGAAAAAAGATTGTCCCTCAGCATTAACCAGGATTTGAAACCAGGCGTTTTCTGGCTACAGCCCATATGCTTTCACATGGTACATTAAGCTTATTTACAAAGTAGTGTAGTCCGACAACGAAATATTTTTTTAAAGTGCAGTAGCCTGCAGTGCATGTACCGCAATGTATTGCATTATCCACCGTGCATTCTGAATGGCTGGATCTGTATGTGTTAGATGTCTTTCTGGGGCTCTGTTGATTCTGATTTTCTTGTTTCTCCTGTGCCCACAGCTAATCCAAAAAAAGGAGCTCAAAGTCCATTTTATTTGCTTGTTTATAAATGCTGTTAAACATTTTCAATAAATACTGATAATAAATAAAAAATAAAAAACTCATGTGTTAATGAGTCATACAATATTTTATCAGGCACTTTTCCTTTGTGTTAATGGTTAACATCTTGCAGTGTTCCTGATGGAAATAGCTGGCAGCATTTTGTTTATTTCTTTTCTTTGTGGATTAAAAGGAGATAAAGTCAATTGTGTAGGCTTTTGGTTTGATATTGTAAATATATAGTTCTGCCAACAATATCAATCCACTTAATAGTGGTAAGTATGTACTTGGCATTTCTGTACACTTACAGTATCACTTCAGTTCTTCAATTGTATTTCCTATGTGACAAAAATACAGCATACAGATTTTAAACACATTCTTATCCATTAAACATTTCTTGTCACAATTTTGCTTGCAGAAGAGCCAGACAAAATCTTACAAGTTTTATCTATCAGACTAAAAAATACATATATAGGCAATATAGCCAGCTATATTATAAGAAGTTATCAAATTGATACCATTGGTACTGGCAGGATGAAATTATCAGCCCTATTACTTATTAAAATCCAAATGAACTAGATGGTTCTAATCATGTCCCTGATTTTACAAATGATTTTTTTTATTCATTGTTTAGATTTAGAAAGTCAATAATAAGTGTTTCATTGCATTAACACCTTCAGTAAAGCATTAAACATTAGTCAATTATGAAGAAAAACTGTTCTAGCTTTGACCTATGCAAGTTCTCAAAAGAGAGAAATAAAACCAATTCTCTAAGTAATTTCTTGTTCTTTTCAGGTGCTACCTTTCAGATGGCCAGTCAAAAGGAGCCTGGCTGAACCGTTCCAGTATCATTTTTGCAGGGGATGATAAGTGGTCAGTAGATCCTCGTGTATCAATTGTGTCAGGCTCTGGAAGTAAACGGGAATACAGCCTTCAGATAAAGAAAGTGGATGTTACCGACGATGGACAATACACTTGTTCTGTCCAAAGTCAGCATACCCCACGGACAATACAGATTCATTTAACTGTAAAAGGTATGTGCTTGTTCCATTTAAAACACCTGATAGTTCTGTTTTTTTTCTATAACGTTCTCTATAGGTACTCAACTGTACATCTGTATGTTGTATGATGAAATTATAAATAGTAGCTCATTAGTTCGTAAATAATTAAATTAAGTACCTTCTTCCCTACCCTTTCCTACTGATTTCAGTTGTCCCTTTCTTAAGGATAAATTTAAGGATTGCATCTATGCAGAAGTTTTTGTAGCAGTTGTTCTCTAATGGAGCCTTGTTAGAAGGCGGAAGGCTGTCTTTGAAAGTATATAACACTCTTGATAAAGGTGCTATATACCATTGACGACCAGTCAAGATGTGCATTTCACTGATGCTCAAAGTATGAATGAATGAAACGATAATTTGACTTGCAGGGTCAATTAGGTCAACAAGCTACAATGACATAATGAGAGTATGAAAAATAAGCACTGTCTTTCCAGAAGAGTCTCGTGCAGCAAATCCGTTATTGGCATGTGCACTGTGAAGCTTTTTTAAATATTACATTTTAAAATGTACTACCATCATTTTTAATATTATCTTGATACATTCATGACTTTTTCCTCATAAAAAGATCACTTGATGGCACAGACATTGCGTTTGCCATGATGTTTTAACTTGCTTCATAATGAAGTCACAACTCCTGCATGAAATGTCAGTTCTGATGTTTTCTGAAATATTTGCAATTAATTGAGATGTTTCTGCTCCACACTCAGTTTTGGGGAAAAATTTAAGTAATTATTAACTATATCTTTACAAAGATTCAGACATGCAGCTTTATGTGGAAATTTTGTTCTGATATAGGAAAGTTTTCTATAAAAATTGCATATTTATTTCATTTTGATACATTTACAGTATAATCGTTTTGTAACATGTTTTCAAACCATCATGACAACAACTGGAAAACAAAAGCTTTAAAAACATGTATATTAATATTAAATGTTATATAAAGAGGAGATTAATCAGTCTGTCTGCATTAGAAATACAATGTCATGTAGTTGACGGTACATTAACCTTGTGCTTTAATCTTTATAACAGATTTTCATTTACTGTCATTACATAACATAAGGGTTATTCTAAGTTGAAAATTAATATTACCCAAAGAAAATGTTTTCTTTAAAAAGATAAGCCAGAGAAAACGTGCGTGTGTGTCCTGTAATATCACATGGGAGTAACTGTCTGTCACTGCCTCATCTGTACCGTCAGTAAGGGTATTTTGAACAGCTGGTCTTTGTCCAAAACTAGAGCTTACTTTCTAGATGAATCACTCTGTTTTCATCATTTTATAAAAATTAGAAATTAAGGTATTCTTTTGGAACAGGAACATGGCACAAAGCAGTATTTTGCTTTGCTCTAACAACAATCATAATCAAGGAGGACCTTGTTGTCTACAGAAAAAGAGATCGGTTGATGGAAATCTACAACTTTTTTTGTTATTTTTTCCATTGACCTTGTTATCTCACCATTGCAATACAGACCTCATCTGCTACAATACTCTACTAGATGGTTCAGGTCTAAAATTATTCAGAAGTGTTAGTCTTAAAGACTTAAAGACAAAACTAAATATAAGTATTTAAAAATCATAAGGCAGGTTCATATTTTGAGTCCATTAGTTTACAGTTTTAGAAAGGTATGATTTGCAAGCCTGTCCAACGGTTATCATTCAAACTTAATATTAGGTTACTCTTAGGTAATCCTAGTTCCACCAACCAATGAAAAATGCTGCCACCATGACACCGGACTTTAACACAAACAGTCCAGTCAAGAGAGTGATGTCACACCCCCTTCCCTGCAATATAGGTCTATCGAGTTTCCTGTTCTTCTTTTAATGACAAACCTTGTGCATAAAATGCAATTCAATCCAATCCATTTTTGTCTCTCTTCTCTTTCACTGGACCATAGTTATAGGAGTAGACAGAGAAGCACCTTGACACAGTGCCTATGACCTGGCTGTGCCTCTAGCATCACCTCCTCTTCTATAGGGGTGATGACTCCAATACTCATAAGCTGTAGAAATCAAATGCAAAAACCAGTAGAAAAGATGCTTCTGAAACAGGACCAAACCCAATACTGTAACAGAAAAGTATTTGGTCAGTACTGCATGTCTCCTGAGTCTAGCTTATGTAAATGTAATAATAATAGCTTACACTTATATAGCGCTTTTCTGGACACTCCACTCAAAGCGCTTTACAGGTAATGGGGACTCCCCTCCACCACCACTAATGTGCAGCATCCACCTGGATGATGCGACAGCAGCCATAGTGCGCCAGAACGCTCACCACACATCAGCTAACAGTTGGGAGGAGAGCAGAGTAATGAAGCCAATTCATAGATGGGGATTATTAGGAGGCCATGATTGGTAAGGGCCAATGGGAAATTTGGCCAGGACGCCGGGGTTACACCCCCTACTCTTTTCGAGAAACACCCTGGGATTTTTAATGACCACAGAGAGTCCTGACCTCGGTTTTACATCTCATCCGAAGGACGGCGCCTATTTACAGTATAGTGTCCCCGTCACTATACTGGGGCATTAGGACCCACATGGACCACAGGGTGAGCGCCCCCTGCTGGCCCCACTAACACCTCTTCCAGCAGCAACCTTAGTTTTTCCCAGGAGGTCTCCCATCCAGGTACTGACCAGGCTCACACCTGCTTAGCTTCAGTGGGTTGCCACTTGTGAGTTGCAGAGTGATGTGGCTGCTGGCTCGTACATAACCCATTAAAAATATAGCTGGTCAACCTTTTGTAACATAACAAACAATAGTTCTAATATGCTCTACATAACAACACAGTTATGCATAATATTTATAAATGTAAGATGAGCTTGCTTGCAAATTATTGCATTTATTGAATTGAAGCTCTAGACCAACACAATGAATACACTTTCCAAGTAAATTCTGTGTACCAAGTGCACAAAAAGTATTATTTACAAACATTAATTTTAATCTCCATTTCTTAAGCATTTACGCTATCAAAATTTGTAAACCTCACATAATGGATCCATTAGTTCTGTTAATTGTTTAGTTTTTTTTCTGAATTTTTTGCACATTCAAAATGTATAAAGTAGTCAAATCAGAGATGAAGCATTTACCAAAACCATTTTTCATCTCTCAGTGAGAAGTTTTATAGTCACAAAAGACATTTAGTGACGCATTTCTCTGGGTTTTCTAAAAAAACATTTAGAAACCTGCTTGGTTAGTAATAAGTACCATGAAGTTTAACATAAAAGCTGATGAACATAATGTTTAGTTTCAATACAAATGCTGCCATCTAGAATGTCTGTATCATTGGATATCACAATGCAGTATTCTACAGTTCTGTACAGCATGTTGAATTCAACTCTTCATATCTAAATGGAAAATTGATGGGTGGCACTTGATGCATTGGATGTTACTGAAATGATGGCTTTAATTCATGTTTTTTTCTTAGTCTAACAATCATATAACTTGAAAATATAACATTTTATATGTTTTAGAAATAGATAAAATGTATATCCTAGCTTCTGTTTTAAATATAACGTGGCTATACAGCCTTTTTTCTTAAATGAAGATTACAGTACATAACACAAATGTGGTATGAATTGAACCTGGTTTCACAGAAATTCTCTGAAATCAATAATTTAATGGAATGACTATAAACAAATCAAAACAACAGACATTTTTAATATTGTGATTTGTCGTGCAGTGAATCATGTGGTTGTCAGACAAATTGGTACAGTTTTAATGTTTATTAAACCATAGTGCTTTCCTGCACTAATCATGTTGTACAGTATGCATACTAGTGACAAGCAATTTCATTAAATACAATGATTACATTATTGAAATAGGATGTTGTTAAAACTTTGCTATGTCACAATACTGTTTAACATGAATAACATGTTTTTTAATTGCATACTGTATACAGAATTATTAGTAATTGTGTAAAAATAGTAATTAGAAACATAAAATGTTATTTAAGATTTCGATTATAAAAAGTGTATAGTGGTTTTAATATTTTTATTTAAAAGCAAATTAAATCCAGATTTAAAGTTATGAGTAGTATTTGACTTTGTTGCATGCTGTAAATTGCATTGTAGCTGATACAAGTCAGCACTATATTTAGATCGGTATATTAAAATTGTTAATATTGCAATTTGCCCTTCACATACATTATGCACAATGCCAAACATTTTAATATCAATGATCATTTGCAAACGTGTGATGTAAATAATGGCATCTAGATGATTGCGGTGTGCAAGTCTTATCACAGATAAGTCTGCAAGGCAAGGTTCATAAGAGATTAGGCCAACAATAATAGTATCAACTGCATATTTAAAAATATTTACTGAGATGTGAAGTTGTTTGTAAAAAGGTAAAACAAACTATAGAGATATGACACAGCCTTGAGAAGTAACTGTACTAAGAGTCAGAGGGCTAGATGTCCTATTATTAATCTTGACAGTTTGTTGGCGACATGTCAAAAGTACAGAATTTAACAACACATACTGTAGCAGGGTTGATGTTCAAATCCAGCAGTGTATTAAATAATTTATATGGATTAATGCTGTTGAAGGCTGAAATGAAATCTAAAAAAAAATATTTGACAAAAGGAATTTGACTTCAAATTCTGGAGTGTACAATGGAGAGCCAGGTGTCCTCAACAAACCTGTTAGCCCAGTAGGCAAACTTGTGAAGATCCAACAGGGGATATGTGCACAGTTTGATGAACTTCAAGGTTAGACCAATTGGTCTGTAGTCATTAAAGCAAGATATGTTTGAAGATTTAGGAATAGGAATTATGGTGGATACTCTGAAACTGTGAGGGACTTTCTACATAAGAAGCTAAGTATTATAAAAATTGGTGAACACAGGAGCTGACAGATTGTCTGGAGCTTGGCTTTTCTTTTATTTTTGTTGTCTCCCTTATTTATTGTAGATGGAAAATGGAGTAGAGAGAGGAGTAGATGGAATTGAGGTTAAAGAAAGAGCCCTCAAATCAATTTTTTTTAAAAGGTAGTGTAGCGGCGAGGCTTATTAATAAGAAAGAATTAAGTGTTCTGAGCCTTCCCAAATGAGGCCCCATTTCTCTGTTCATCTCTGTGTTGCAGCCACAGAGAAACTATTCATGCAGGCTGATTTAAGGTTTCCTAGGACAGCTCCCAAAGGGGGATGCACTTAACTAAGCCTGGCTATCATGAACAATGGTCATCCATTGGTGCCTATCTGTCTAGGGAGTGCCAGTTGGACATCTGGACTGCATTCCTAAGTGTCAGGAGTAAGTGACTCATATCTCACCTTGATCAACCAATCAGGGACTGGTAGGGCCGAGTAACCCACGTGGGACTCTGATGCCCATGGAACTTTCAGCCAGCTTGCTCAACGAGCTGAAGTTCCTCCAGGTAAAAACAGGCAACACAGAGAGCCTGAGGGATTCAGAAGAGATTCAGTAAGATTCAGGAGAATTCTGTGGACTTTTCTAAAGGGAATTCAAAGGAGAATTCCAGGGCAGGACGGCCCAGGAGCAGAAGGCTCCCAAGGGCAGGACATTCTCGCAGCGCGCCTCCTGACCATCCTGACACTCAGCCCGGACAACCACGGAACGGCCAGTGTGTCCGAGTGCCAGAACTTTCCTTTGTTCTAAGAGTCTAGAGCGGAGGTTGCCAGAGAGTAACCAGAGGATCCACCCGAGGTTAGCACCAGCAGCAAGCCTCGTGAACAGGTCGGGACTGTGGACAGCTGAATCACTATTCAGAACTAGTTCTTCATCAGGAACGAACCGGTCCTCTTCCTGACTTGCTGGGACCCACAGTCATCTTTTCTCCTGTGCACAAACTTTGCTAGTTAAAGCCAACACTAACTAGCCGGCCAGTGAGCATCAGCAGCGCACCGTCGCAAGCCGCATAGCACAGCCTGGCACCGAGCCAGACAGCGCTGATTGGACAGCAACAGCCTGCAACTGTTTCTTTGTGCCCGCAGGAGATCTGAATCCCCAGAGATTGGATGAGTATTCAACTTCACTGCATTACTGCTCGAGAATTCAATTGTTATCCCAACCAGTTGATATCAATTTAATTCCTAAGAGTTATGTACTTGTTTTGAGTATCTAATGTAGAAGTTATAACCAAGTTCATTTACAAAACGTTCTTAATGAATGATATACTGAACGTATGTCCTCTTGATTTATGTAACACTTCGTAACTGACTGAATATATACCGTTTATATTCTGATAACCCTCTCGATAAGATCTGTTAGGTTTATATGCATATTCTATGTATTTATAAATGTATCCTCGTGTATTAGTACCTGTGTGTGTGCGTTGTTTGAGTTATGTCGCATGGTTGGATTCTAAAGCCATCCAAAGAATCAACTTTGTGATTTACTGCTACAATTAATAATTGTCTCAGTAAATGCCCAAACCCTACAGAACTGGTGCCTTCAGAGAGCACATTTTGGCTATGGCAACGTTGCAGTAGCATAACACTGATTGTGAGACTAGAGTCATCCAGGTGACAAGGTTTATACAGTAGATGATCATTTCTTGAATTTTTTTAGTTGTTATCAGCAAATTGCTCTTTAGTGTAGTTGCTTTTTGCTTTCCTCACTGTGGAGCACAGTTCATACTTGTCAGAGATATATTCAGGTGGGTAACTGCGTCAGCATGCGTAGTCTAAAAAGGAACAAGTACAGTAATAGGTTTATTCCATGCTGAAAAGAGAAGAGAGAAAACAAAACGTTTTGGCTGTGAAGCATTCTTCAGGTGCTGACAGCTTAAGTAAGACATAACAGCATTGGTATATTCATCCAAGGAGCTACAAACAAAGTTATATTACTTACTTACTTCTTGAGGAGGCTCAGGTCCTTCAATGTATGTAGTAAGATGCTACATATGTTCTATCAGTCGGTGGTAGTGAGTGCCATTTTCTACGCAGTGGTATGCTGGGGCCCTGGGATTAGAGCAGTGGATTCAAAAAGGCTGAACAAGCTCATCAGGAGAGCAAGCTCTGTCATTGGGTCTGACCTGGACCACTTGGAGGTAGTGGCTGAGAGGAGAATGGTGTCCAAACTAGAGGCCATCATGGACAACGTCTCCCATCCCCTCTATGACAGGCTTGTAGAAATGAAGATCACGTTCAGCAAAAGAATGATTTATCCACGGTGCGAGCACTACAGGAGGTCATTCTTGCCTTCTGCCATAAGACTGTACAACGCATCCACCTTGCGTCTTGGCAGAGGCAACATTGACAGTGACCTGTTTCTGGACTGAACAGTAAACTACTACATCTGTTCTTTTTCTTTTCCCGTTTACAACCATTTTTTGTCCAATATATGCCAGGGACCCGTGCAATACATTTATATTTATATTTATATCTATATTTACATCTATATTTATATTCGTATGTGCAATACGATTTTTCTGCATACTGTTCTGTTCTAGTTTGTTCTTTGTGTGTCCTGGGCTGTGAGTAACTCTTTTAGTGCACCCCTCACTGTACTGATTGTATTGTATGTATTGTATATTATTATTATTGTATCATTCGTTACACTGTGGCTGTGTTAAGCTGCTGTTGCACTGCAATTTCCCTCATGGGATCAATAAAGTATCTATCATATATGTACCAATTTGCAAATGATTAGCTAATATTTTGATGGAGTTATTTCTCTCATATACAATCCAACAATATTCATATGTACTAAATTATGTTGGTTTTATTTGTTTTTCAGAACATATTAGTATAAAGGAAAACCTACTGAATGCCAGTTAAATTAGTAAATTTGTACACATACCTCTTATTGTACTCTCTCTAAGGTTACCACCCAAGATGGGTATTCTTGTATATGTTTGGGGCTTTAAAATCTAATAATTTATGATTATAATAATGTAGTTCTCCTCTTTCCAAGGTGACATGAATGCCATCCACATTTTAGCTCCTCTGATGTTACAATCGATGTTCCAACAAATTGATTATATAAGTCACGAGACTTTTTGCTTTTCAAAGATTCAAATATCTTTTATTTTTTAAATGGGAATATATTTTGAAATTGTGCTTTCTTAAAAAGCATTTTCCCTCTGGTCACTGTACTACTAAGATCATAGATAGGTCAATTAGTACTACATATAGTTTGTTTAAGTGTTATGTTATTAAAATGTATTTCAAATTAAGGAAGTCCTTTTCTAATTTCTAATTTCTAAATCCTTTCAAAAACCTTTCTAATCAATTTGAGCTCCATTAATTTGTGGAAGAACACAGATCAAATCAAGAATTTTCAAAAGAACTAGAGTAGATTCTCAATTGATATGAGATATATGACCAGTTATACAAAATAAATCATTTTTACATTTTGTACTTCAGGTTTTAATTGCTTCAAACTGAAATGTATATATTCATTTTAGGGATACAGAGACAATGTAAGACTTAACATGTTTGCTCTAACTTATCATAGTTCCTTTCCAGCTATTTATATTAACAAGGTACTCCACGTTGGCTATGGGTATCTTTGAAAACCCTACAAATCAGCTTGAATCTTATCCCATACAATCTTATGCCCAGTACAAAATCAAGTACCACAAATATATTTGTTTCCACACTGTTGCCTCAATTAAAACAGTGAATGTTGTTTCTGACAAGCTTTCCAAGGACTAATTGACAATATAGAATTCATTATTATTGTCTGTAGTGAGGGTAATTGGCCGGTTGCAGAGTTAGTATGTAAATGCTTGAATGCTTCTTCATTTTGTGAAATAGTACTGGGTAGTGACCTTATAGCAAATCTGTCTTCAAAATGCCATGTTTTATCTTTTCATGGAATGTCAAGTATTAAAGCATGCAGATCTGACCAGACTCCATATTTTTTTGTTATAAATGGAATGAGACCCAGCTAGCACTGGAATATTAAGGGTAAAAAACATTTTTGAAATGATATTAATAGCACATTGTCCGCTTTATAAAAAATTGTGGATCTCCTTTTAACAGCTTTAGGATTTAGGAAGACTGAACCATTTCTAGCAAAAAAAAAATGCATTTGCTACACTGCTACGCAGCAATGGTTATCTTATGAACTTTTGCAAAATGTGTTCAGTTTCTGTCCACTTGGCTACAATAGGCATATATTTAGATCACTGCTAAGAGATTTAGATGATATTGTATAATTAATCCAGTTTTACTGTTTTCATTTTGCATCTTTTTTTATCAAATGTAAACCTTAATGTTGCTGTGAACTTCATTAGAGCAGCAATAAAAGGAATGAAGACAACAGTTGCTCTCTTTCTTAAACTGCTTCAATTTAGCATAAATGCTTGATGCAAATTAGAAAAAAAAACATGTTCTTCATTACTTATTATATGTTATGTTTTATGAAACAGTTATGAAAGTCTTTTAGGTTTGTACTAAAACTCAATATGGTGTGTATAGAGAAGGGTGATGTCCTGTGACTCATTTTTCAATATTAATTATTGTTATTGTTATTTGGTTAACAGAATGCCTAGTTTCAAACCAAATACATAGAACCAAATGCACAAGAAGATAAATAGAATCATCTTAAAAATGTGCTGGAAAGACCTGTTATAAACAGGATGAGTAAAATATGAAAGCCTGGAAGAGATGAGAAAAGAGCTTCCACTCTAATGAGGCCAGGTTTAGGCTGGTGATAGAAGGCCCCATAAACATCATAGGATGACTTATGATATTGAGTGTGAGAATTGCTTCAGCTGATAAATGGCTGTGTTCATAACAGGGAGAAGCTGATTTTATAGGTTAAGAAAATTGTTCATTAAGTTGGTAATCACTCTTTCAAGCCTCTATCTAAGTGGGTCCACTGTGCATAACTAGTTTGTTACCTGGCACAAAGCGTCCCACCATTTTGGCAACTTTATGCCAGAAATTGTTAGCTTCCACACAGAACGCTATGTCAAACAATTTAATTATGAATCATTGTTGACCACAAACTATTTTTCTGTGCACATTTTTTACATAGATATTTTATTTTTCTTTTAATACAGAAAAGGATACAGTGTTGTTCTACTTTGTTTACCATATTTATTCTTATAATTACCAAAAGTGAAGATCTTGGATATATACCCCTTTTTGAATTTACTTTCTCAGGAATCCCAGGACAGAAGTCTGTTTGAAAGTCTACAAATATGTTTTGGCTGTTTTTATGACTCTGTTTTTGACAAGAAAAAAATCTCTTAGTAGATCTGAATAATACACATGTAACTGGTTACCTTAGCTCTCACTCCATAATCTGGGTTTAAATGAGGGCTTAAGATCCAACAAATTAAATGTGAAAAATTGGTTCAATTAATTTCTTATTGCAAATGATAATAACATATGTTTTAATATTTATTTACTATTTCCATATGTATTAGAGGTCCTGACTCTCTGTGGTCATTAAAAATCCCAGGGCGTTTCTCGAAAAGAGTAGGGATATACCCCGGCGTCCTGGCCAAATTTCCCATCGGCTCCTAACAATCCCCCTCTATGAATTGGCTTCATTACTCTACTCTCCTCCCCACTGATAGCTGATGTGTGGTGAACGTTCTGGCGCACTATGGCTGCCGTCGCATCATCCAGGTGGATGCTGCACATTGGTGGTGGTGGAGGGGAGTCCCCATTACCTGTAAAGCGCTTTGAGTGGAGTATCCAGAAAAGCGCTATATAAGTGTAAGCAATTATTAGTATTATTATTTGTAACAGGAAATTTTAAATGACAAACTGTATCTAGATACAAACACTGTATCTATATACAGTGATAAAGTGAAAACATTCTTTCAAAATTTCCATCACCATCTAAAAAGATAAGTTATTTATTAAGGATTTATTAGGATTAATGATTTATTATATTTGCTTATGGTGCCCTGAGAATAAATTAAGACAGATGCGTTTTAATATTATTTTGTTCATCTTTTAGATATTACAACATAGTCTACATTTGAATTTGGTGTATCACGTAGTTTCCTTTTCTGTTTTTAGTCCAAATTCAATATCCTTTCAGCAGATATTCATCCAACAAAGTAACTGCAGTATGGTAAACCAGAAACTCTAATGTGCAGTTCACATACATTTTCCTTAAAATATATAAAATAAAAAATAGCCGAATTTTCAGTCTACATCTTCCATTAACTCCATAATGATATCCACTATACTCCGTTTCTTAGATCTATTCTACCTTTCAGGCACAGAAATGGGACTTTAGTGACATAATTTTCACAAGAGTAACTTTGCCTGTATTCTGAAGTATTCTGTTTTATATTACAAATTTTAATGATAGTGTGAATAACATTTTGCAGCCAGTTAAAATATTGATTTTGGCTTTATAATATACACTTTATACCTTTCATTTTGATATTCCTAACATTACTTTTGCCTTTTCTGTCATTATTGCCACAAAACATGTGATTTGGCATTATTTTGTCAAGTTCTAATATCAATTATACAATAAATTAGAGGTGCTCCAAGGGCAGTTACATCTCAATAATCTAAATCTGGATATTCTCTTCAATACTGGAAAATAGTAAGACACCATTATCCAACCCTTCAGCACTGAATGTTAAACTTTGAATCTTATCTCCACAATATCAGTGGTTGTAATCAGTTGTTGTCACTTTTTAGCTCAGGATTAGATTTATCCTAATTTTAATATTCATTTTATGTGGAAAGGAACAAATTTGACAAATACAGCATGTGAAAAACTACCATGTTGGCAATAACAACAAATGTAAGGCTTTTGAAATTATATGTATACCTGTATCAATAAAAGTGTTTCAGCAGCTTTCTGGTGTAGACAGACAAAAAGAAAAGGGGAATTCTTAGGTTTTTAAGCTTTTGGTTCCAAATCTGAATGTGCTCTTAATTTTGCTGAAACACAAAAGTATGAACATGGCAATCTACTGTAACATTTTAGGGAACAGACAATAGATTTGGAACAAACATAAAACTAATACGTTTACCTAAATTGTTTCCAACTTTAATGGGGATCAAAGTCTGTTTTTTAATTAAAATCGATACTTGCCAGGTGTAGTACAGTTCTGGTGCAGCTGGGTTTACAAACATTAACTGGATGCATGAACCCTCCTTGGCATTTTCTTGCTTAATTTGATAGATTAAAAAAGTATGTAAGACTAAGTATTTCATATTAAGATTACCACATTTACAATTTCAGAATCTGAATGGTATTCATTGTATTTATCTGAACATTCTGCAGTAAACGATTCAAAAAATGCTTTTTTCTCTCCTGCAGTTAAACGCTTTAATCTTGACATGTATCTTCCTTGGGCACTTGTATTGTCACTTCACCATATTATAGTTTTGCATCTGCATTATTCTAGTTTAGTTTTATTACTGTATAATAGGACCCATGAGACACAGAAGCTGTAAGTAGAAACAAATTTAATTTAAAAGCTTTATTGCTTATGCTTCATGAGAATGAAGGAAAGTTGTCTTAGCAAGCAAAATGGGCCATAATCTTGTTTTCTTTGCTGTAGTTTTTGTCACAGAAAATTTTATCCTAGTAGTTCACTACACAATGTATGTGCTACAAAGCAACGTTCCTGGTTTCATAAGAATTTTTACATGGTTCCCATTTTGGGCTGTTTATAGTTACTGCTTTCTTCTCTCAAGCTGTCTGCCTTATTTTTTGGATCCCTTGCTACCCAACCCTATGGACATAGAAAATTATCATAAATTGAATTATTGATCTAACCTAATTTAAGACTTACTTTTAAATGCGTAGCACAGGTTCTAAAATATGAAGGACATATGCTGTAACTCTTGCTATTCTGTTAAAAGCGTTCACAATAGTGACAATCAATAAGCATGTACACTTTTTAGTTAGTTTTGTCCCCATGTATGATTGGCTTGCACTTGTCCTGCGATGGATTGGCGCCTCGTCCAGGGTGTACCCTGTCTTGCGCTTATTGCTTGCCGGGTAGGCTCCGGCTTCCTGCCGGTTTGGTAAATGACATGACTTTTTAGTTTTCACATGAAATCAAGAAATCTATGAGTTGTTACGTAGAATGTAATTTTGGCACAATAAACACTGTTTAACTACTTAACAGCTCTATTTGCAGTTCCCCCATGCTCTCTTGCTCAGATCAAATTTCAACATGTAATGTTATCAGAACACTTTGGGAATATAAGTTATGTGTGATTTGTCCCATTAAAAGCCTTTCAGAAGTTTCAGATTTGAATTACATACACTGATGTTCAGTAAAAGAGTTTACCATGTATTGTATGTCTTGACATTTTTCAGGGAGTTTGAAGATTTCTTCAGAGCTGACTTATGTAAACTGCTCATATATTTTATGAATATTAGAATGTATTTCTGCTTGTAGTAAATTAATATGCCATGCTTTCTATCTTTCATTTCTAAGAACGGTGTGCTTACTAACTAGAACAGGAACAACAATCTTTATTTTCTTTATGAATACTAACAGTAGGTCACAAGCTTTCCACAAAATTCAGAATTCATGACATAATAAATGTGACTAAGTAACTGTGCCTTACATCTGCTGCAACCAAATTCCAAAACCTATTTAACTAGTTAAGTGAGAAGAAACTAAAAGATGAGCCAAATAAAAACATCTCCATTCTAATATATGAAAGTTCCATCTCCTGTAGCATTCTGACTGAATGAAGGGATAATACAAATGCATATATTCATATTAAACTATAATCACAGATGCTTTAAACGTCTATAGTATGTCATTCTGAAGGATATTAATTCTATATATGGTGCTATGAAAAGGTATTTTCCCTCTTCCTGATTTCCTCTATTATTGTATATTTGTCACACTGGATGTTTTCAGAACTTTAGACAAAACCTAGTATTAGATAAAAAGGGATCCTGAGTGAACAAATAACACTATTATTATTATTATTTCATTTATTTAATAAACAAAGTTATCCAACACCCATATCTCCTGTGTAAAAAAGTAATTGCCCCCTTACATTTAAGAACTGGTTGCGCCACCTTTAGCTGCAATGACTACAACCAAATGCTTCTCATTATTCTTTCACATTGCTGTGGAGGAATTTTAGCCCACTCTTCCTCGCCGAACTGCTTTAATTCAGAAACATTGGTAGGTTTTTGAGCATTAACTGCTTGTTTCAGGTCCTGCCACAGCATCTCTATTGGGTTTAAGTATGGATTTTGACTAGGTCACTCAAAAATTTTAATTTTGCTTCATTTTAGCCATTCTGATGTAGACTTGCTTTTGTGTTTTGGAATATTGTCTTGCTGTATGACCCAAATATGCTTCAGCTTCAGCTCATGGACGGATGACTAGAAATTCTCCTTAAGAATTTTCTGATACAGAGCAGCAAAGCATCCCCACACCATCAAACTACCATCACCATGTTTGACTGTTGGTATGATGTTCATACTGTGGAATGCTGTTTGCTTTACACCAGGCATAATGAGACCCATGTCATCCAAAAAGTTCCACTTTTGACTCATCTGTCCATAGAACATTCTCCCAAAAGGCCTGGGGATCATCCAGGTGCTACTTGGCAAATGAGAGACGAGCATTTACTGTATGTTCTTCTTGGGTAGCAGTAGTTTCTGCCTTGCTACAGATGCAGCCATTCAAAGTGCACGGTACAGCCAGTAGGTGGTAATTGGCTACGGCCTCGCGCATCGTGACGCAAAATACCGCGGTACGTGATTGGTTGACCGACAGGGGCACTCGTGGTCCGTTGGTCGGTTGTAGAAAGATTTAAATGTCTTCACTGTGCCCGTTTTAGTATTGAATATTTATATGGAATTTTACCACTGAAGGGAAATCTTAGTAGCTGAGCATAAAAAGAATAGGAGCATACTGTAACGCGTGTGAAGGCCATAAACGATATTAATTTTGGAACATAAACATACAGTATATGGCTGGTCTTGGTACTTTAAAGAAAAAATACAGACCAGTATTCCATTTCTCCCTAAACATTTTAAGCATCGAAGTCTTTAACTAATGTGATACCGGAGTCAACAAGCATACTTTTAGAATTTGATTAAAAGGGAATATAATATGGAATCGCGTATCTAAAGAAACTAATAACCATATAATTATATTCATGTACCGCAACACAAGAATAGTACATGCTGTACGATGTCTGTTGATAATGTTTGTAGGGCTTTTTCAACACTCCTCATGTGACCTTGCTGGTGGTGCTGTGGGTAAGGTTCCTGACTCCCACATCACACGTTGTGTGTTTGAATCCAGCTGAAGCCATGACTTCTTTTTTAACAAACATTTCTTTGAAAAAATAAAACGTTTCCCTGGGTCAGAGATTAAATAAAATTTCACTCGCAGCAAACAAATTTATATTTCTAAATATCACAACATGATCGAATTTAAGTCATTTTAATAACAATGAATAGTCACCTATGCATTACAATATAAACATTTATATTGATTTAAATCGTGTTTAAATCGCCTTTATTTAAAACCCATAAATAAAGCTGATACTGTTTAGACTTTTAATTATTTAAAACTGTATTACAGCAGCACAATGCACAATGCAACGTAAATCGCTATCTTTGTCTTCTGCGTAATAATGTTCACCTCTCTGTCTAGCAAATTAACAATAGTAATAATAATGAACTTTATTGTATATGGCGCCTTTAAAGGTGGCTCCTCAAAGTGCTTCACAGGATAAAAACAATAACAACAATACTGTTAGGCTGGGCAAACAATTTGTATTATTTTTTTAAAAGAAATACAAAATGTGATATTATGATGTGTTCCAGCTTAGACATTAACGAAGAGCATAACGAAGGTCATAAAGGTCATAAACGATATTAATTGTGGAACATCAACATATTATGTAAACTGTATGTTTCTGTTATTGGTATTTTAAAATAAAATACTGTAAAATCCTGGGTTTGGTACAATGATTCAGGCACTTATGTGAAGGACAACACAGCTTTCACTGGCTCAAAAAGACAAAAAGAATAACGGACACGGCGCGAGCCTGCATTCTCTCCTCAGCTGTCCACACCACACTTTTTCCTGGGTCAGAGATTAAATAAAACTTCACTCGCACCAAACAAATTACCACACACTGAACACTGAACATGTTAACCCAAATATGTCTCACAATACTTTTATGGTACATTACTTTGCTAAAATGTATTTAAAAATAAAAACGATTACAAATGCCAGCAGAGAGAGAGACACACACACAGTTCTTCATTGTCAAAAAGTAATTGTTTTTTACTTTGTCAGCACCCAGACTAACGCAAACACGTTATTAATGAAATGCTTTGATTCATTCTTAATTGAACTCACAAGTTGTCATCTGCTGTTGAAGCTCTGTGAGACTAGACTCACACATGGCTAGATTTCACTCGGCTCTGGCTTTCCCGTCTATACCGATGCACTGCAAGTACAACCCCTCTCTCTGCGGGAGTGCTGGCATTGACGAATTAAACCGGTTTCACAGGTATTTTCAAAGTAGAAGGGGGCGAGATTTCCAGCGAAAGACACCTCCCCCCCCTCCAAAACCCAGTAAGTACAGTACTTACTTGTTAAGAAAGCTAGGCTCCTCAATGAAATCGCTTTAACATGCTAATGCGTTGGTGTAACAGTCCGGGCGTGGCAAACTTCTAATGTCAACTCGACTACGGCGAAAGGAACCCTTCTTTCATTGGAAGACAATGAACATATTCTACCCGTACATGAGAATATAATGCTGGCGCGTGGGTGCGGTGGGGTGCTGTACCAGCTGTCAAAAAAAAAGTTGTTTTTTTTTAAAGTCAATTGAGTGTCCATAATATTGCAGTAAGTGAAAAGACCTCGGGCATTCTTCCTCCCCCTACATTCTCAGAGTAGAATAGAATTTTCCTTTGACAAAACAAGGCTTGCAAGATAATGTGAATCGAAACCTGTTTTTCTAGCTTTTAAAGTCGTGCGATGTGTAAGCAGGAACACATCGTTATATCTTACATATGAAAAATGCATAATATAGCTCCCAAACAAACGCAAACGTGTTTTTAATAAAATGCTTTTATTCACTCATAATCTGACAATTTCCGGAAGACTAAGGAAGGACTAAGGAAATTGTCATCTGTTGTTGAAGCTCTGTGAGCTCGGTGACTTTGAGACCACTTGTTATCCCAAGTTTGAATCGTCACAATTCAAATAGAGAAAAAACACGTTGTCCGACGTTAGTTGCATTGCTTGAAAAATAATTTTATTTCGAGAGACTGGATAAGTTATTCAAGTGTTTTTTTAACTCCCTGAAAAACAAGTAATAATTTAACAATATGTGCAAACGTTTTTTTATGAAATGTCACTGTTGTGAATGTCTGTGGAGTGTATCTTATTTGCACGTCTGTCCTGGCTTTGCTCTCTCGCTCACCCTCCCCCCCCTCTCTCTCTCAATTCAATTCAATTCAAGGTGCTTTATTAGCATGACAGATGGGTACAATCAGTGTTGGATATTTACTTTGTAATCTGTATTGCTTTGAGTTGCCACTTTTAAAGGTGATATATAAAATCAAGGCTTTAACTTGCTTTAACTCCTGAGTTCTTGTGTCCATCCAATCCGAGCTTGAAAGTATTACAATATGTATCTTTATAGCAGGTGGTGTACTGCTTTTTAGTATAGATTACACTTTTCTAAAATGTATTTAAAAAATAAAAACAATTACAATGTAATCTTTCCACGTTTGATCCCAAGATCCCAAGAAAAATAAATCTAAACAGGGAGAAAGCTATGCTGAAAGTTTATTAAGATACTTAGAAGACAAAGATATCAATTTATGTTGCATTTGTCTGATTGTGAATAAAAAAACACATATATTTAAACACGCGTTTGCGATTTAAATCAAAATGCGATTTAAATCAATATAAATGTTTATATTGTAACGCATAGGTGACTATTCATTGTTATTCAAATGACTTAAATTCGATCATGTTGTGATTTCAAAGAAATGTTTGTTAAAAGAAGTCACAGCGCCAGCTGGATTTGAACACGCAACCTGTAGGTTTAGTAATAAGGCACGTAGACCAGTGGGCTACTAGGGAAGTCACATGAAGAGAGAGGCGAAACAGCCCTACACAGCCCTGTCGCAGTACACGAATATAATCATATCGTTATTAATTTCTTTTGATACGCGATTCCATATTATATTAGCAGAAAAGCTTAAAACTACCACTTTTTTACACGCTATTTCACATGTTAGTTAAAGACTTCGATGTTTAAAATGTTTAGGGAGAAATGGAATACCACTGTGTATTTTTTCTTTAAAGTACCAATTCCTGGAATCTGACTGGCTGACACCCTTCTGAAGTGGTTCCATAATATCTGGTATACGGAAAAGAAAGCATTGATAAAAAAGCTTGGATTCTCATGTATCTGATACAAGTATCTTTCAATACAGTCTTTGATGTGCTCTTGAGGATCCTTGTGATATTTTGAGCTCTGGTTGAATGATAAGTGTCGCATTTTAAATAATTTTTGTAGTTAGAAATTATGAAACGCACTGTTAAAAGCAAGGGAGTTTTTATGTCCATTGCAGTAAAAGAAAATGCCTGACAAAGTAGGGCTTGGACAGATTCCAAGTGCCTGTCAAATGTGCTAAAGAAATTAGCAAAAAAAGTCATTCCTTTATCGTATTGGCTAGCTAATGTCCTGTCCTCATTAGTTAGATCCTCGAAATGCTTTGGTGTTTGTCAAAGAAAAAACGAAAAGTATTTTCGTTTAAAATGACGGTTAGAAAGAATGTGGACCAGCGTAATACTTTGAGTTTACAGCTTGTCCAAAGTCATTCATTATTAATACTATTAGTAATATCTTCGGTAAAGGCTTTGATGCATAAATATTTCTGATAAAGGTAGGTTGTGTACTTTTGTCCAACTGAGCAATCTTGCTTTCATAAAATATACCAACTTTTTAATGACTGATGATTAACATGCTGTAATACACAGTTTAAATTTAAAAGCTCAAATGCTGTATATGAGAGGTTAAGCTTTATTGGCTCCTCCTGGCGGTTTTACAAGGTGAATCCGGATACTTTCCGGAATGCTGTCAAATGACGCGATATACCGCGTGATACTGCGTTTTGATGCGACACGCCCACCGGGGTATACCGCGAAATACCCCACCCATTTTGAATGGCTGCATCTGTACTTTCCCATGAAGTCCATTTTTGCCCATTCTCTTTCCTATTGTGGATCATGAACACTGACCTTAGCTGAGGCAAGAGAAGCCTGCAGTTCTTTGGATGTTTTTTAGGATCCTTTGTGTCTTCCTGGATGATTTTACGCTGCGCCCTTGGAGAAATTTTGGCACGCCAACCACTCCTGGGAAGATCCACTACTGTTCCACGTGTTCTCCATTTGGAGATTATGTCTATCACTGTGGTTCGGTGGAGTCCCAGAACCTTAGAAATTGCTTTGAAACCCTTTCCAGACTGATAGATATCAACAACTTTTTTCTGATCAATTCAGGAATTTCCTCTGATTGTGGCATAATGTGCTCGTTGAATCTTTGTGCTGGTAACTTGGCTTTGATGGTAAGGGTCAAAATAAGTGAGGTTTATACTGAGCAGGGCTGGTTGTAATCAAGCTTTTTCACGGCACTGTATAAACCACCAGCATGATTTCTATTGGGTGTAATTGGGCTGTAATGTATTTAGATTCAAAGAAAAAAACAGACTAACAGATATTGCACAGTAATAGTTATTTTGGGGTGTTGGTGCTTATTGAACCTATTGTATTAGCTCTTGTAGAGGAAAAGGAAAAGTAAAAAGAAATGCAGCACCAGTAGCTACAGTAAGAACTGTAACAAATTAAGTAAAAAACTCAATGTATCCAATTTTGTAATTAGAGAAGCAGTAAATCATTTACATTCTTTTTTTTTCCTAATGCATTTGTTCACCTTTATGAATGAAGCCAATCTGTATTTTTTATGTTTTTGGCCAGCTGGTGCATCAGTTTTCAAATCACAAGAGCATCATCTATTTGTTTAGCTTTAATAGTCTGAAGATCAGTAATGTGCAGCTATTCTCCCAGAACTTTTTTTACAGTTTTGTTCCACATACTGTAATAGTCAATAACCTTTGCTTTGAGGATCTACCCCAAAACTTCACCTCCTAAATATGGTAAAAAAAGCAGAAGCATACTGTAGTTCCCAAGGCAGTAAAAAGAGAGACAATTCCACAACCCTAATACCTGACGGAAGACTTTAAATGTAAAGGAATAAGTAAAAGTTAATTCCATGCTGAAAAGTAAAAGTAAAAAAGCAATGTCCCAGCTGTTGAGATATTAATGGAATGAACAATTCTATCTATTTTGTTCAATTCTAGCAAAAGCACCCTGATACAGCTCCTCACTCAACTTCAAATGTAAATAAATGCAGAAGATTACATCTTTCAGTGAAAGCATAAACTATAAATTTGAAATGGGGAACACTGAGCTTTGGGAAATTAGCTTCTCTAGTCAGGACAGTGTGGGTAAGCAATTACCAAGGCAAACAATATTAGTAAACATAATTAAAAGTGTGGAATTTAAAGTGATGTCATGTTACAATTGTACAATATAGTACCAAGACTCCATTTACAATATAATGTACAATTCTGGACACTGTGTTCCAAAAACAGATGCCTGTGCTCTGTAAAGCATTCTACAGAAGAGTAACAAAATTAATTCCTCCATATTTAAAGAGATTTCCCTGTTCTGTGAGTTTAAAAGAAAGTAATCTTTCATAAAAAGAGAAGAGAATATGATGGGTCTTGATTTAAGTATTCAAAAACTTCAAAGGTATTGACAAGTCCATACATTGGACTTTTTCAGAATCAATAGTGAAACATGAACTAAAGAGAAACAGGGAAACCAAGTGTACTTAAAAGTAAGAATAGGAGGTAATTTTTTACATAACAGATAGTGGGTGTCTGAAGCAAGCTAACCAGTTATGTTATCTAGCAACTGGCAACATTATGAGCTTGTAACTTAAGATACATGAGAATTCGCAGAGGAGAGTGATATAATGGGGGATGTTTATTTATATACAGTAGATAAAGTGTACAGTGACTTGTTAAAGTATTCACATCCATTTAATGATGATGTTTTGTTGAAAGGCTTTTTTTAAAATAAAAAAACATTTTTATTTTTAGATCAAAACATGAATGCTCAAAATATAAATATAAATATGTTCTTTCTTTGTTTTAATTTAATAATATTGAAGAAAATGGTCATTTCTGTTATTAGAATATTAATGTACAACAGAATTGTGATGTATGTACAATAAAAATAAGGCATCTCATTTCTTAAATATTGGATTTTTTTTGTCACAGCTGGAGTCTTTTAAAAGGGCCACAGGGCACTTCTTTCTTTATCATAGAATTGGGGATTTAAAGAAGCAGCAATTTTCCCTTGACTGCAGTTGACTCAGCTTAGTAGGTCATCCAAAAATTAGTATTCCAAGACAGAGAGGTAGCGGACCTAAGGTTAGGCTATTCTTGTTTTGTTGGGGGGAAAAATATATTGCCATGGGGACTAGAGAAATTCTGCAGAAGTCCTGCTTCATTTCTCAACACAGAAGTAAATATTCTTTTTTTATCAAATGTAAGATGGGCTTGAATTAAATGAACTGGAGTCTCTGCATATATTAAACCCTAGGTTTTCAATCATTCTTTTATGCTAAGATTTAGCTATGTATAATTATAGGCTACAGAATGAAACATATGGAGGTTTCAAATCTATATTTGACAAGTTCATGTGGGAGTCTTTGGAATTCTGTCACTCCCATTAATTGGTCATTCATAAACTGCATTTTATGGGTAAAGTAAGCAGATTAAAACAGGACAGTGAGTTTCACTTGAAGCTTTATAGACAGCATTGATTCTGAAAAAAAAAGTACTACATTTTTTCGACAGGCCATTTTCATTTTTTGTTCCATTTCAAGTATAGTTCCACAAATATTAAATGGATTCTAGGTAATTCCATTTTTGGTCTACTGAGAACTTAATGTCAAGTAAATAACAGGTTGGAGTTTAACATCTAAATCAAATTCAAAAGAAGAGTCCCCTTAAATGCTGAAAACAAAATTTTCACATGTGATGTTTAATCCTTTAAAAGTATCATTTTAAGAAATTCTTTAAAGAAATCCCATCTAGTAAAACTATGTTTGTCAAAGGGAAAAATTTGAATATTTATATGGAAAAGCTCCAAACATATACTGCCATTCCAATGTACTATGGTACAGTATATGCACCATAAAATGAAAAAATGACAGTGGTCATGGAATTTGAAGTATTCGTATACGGTTCTTTACATTGACAGTTTATAGTGAATTTTGAATCGGATAATATGCCTCTAAAAATATGGTGCAATGAGAAAAAACTGCAGATCAATATTAAAGACATCAGATTATTGGATTTTGCCACATTTTTGGCAAGCTGAAAGTTTTTCATTTTTACCCAAAGTGAATAGTGATATAAAAAGAAAACAAATTGTGCTCTGGTGCTCTGCAGTGATGCATTTTTATATATTTTTTAAAAAGCATATTGTGTTGGATTTTAAATATATTGGTTTCAAATTTAATTATTACTGTAGATCTTTAATAACTGACTATAATACACTGACTAAGCTTTGACTGTGGCAAAAGCACTAAATAATCAAATTAGTGAGAGAATTGATTAGGTACAGGAGATGAGATGATTTTACCTCTGAGGCCTGACAAATTTCAAATCTAGAAAAAAATACAAAAGAACCAATATGCCATGCTTATTCAGTGTAATGCCTCTGTAAAATTAGTAGTCCATGACGAGGTTGCCACTGTTGCTTGCCATTTGGGCACTGTTGCTAGCCAGCAAATTAAAACTTTACAAGAGATTATGCTTAAACAGGCTGTGAATGACAATCCATGATCTAGGAGATCATGGCTCTTGCAACATCATCATGCTCTATTTTAATTATCTTTTTCATACTTCCACTTCATTGGAACAACCCAGGTATCGGCAGCTCAGCTGTGAGGGGAAGACTTCAAACCAACAGGGGTCTTGTTTCTTTAAAATGTTCAGTCATGCAAAAGAATGTTGTGCTATGAACAACACTTCAGGTGGACTTGAAAGCAGTGAAGCACATTGACAAATCAATGGGCAGATCTAAATATAATGGTCTGGGTAGGAGTGTCTAGTCGGTACATACTGTAACTCCATTTCTTGTGATTGATGGCAACCTGACGGCATGGAACTACATCAATCAAATCTTGGCAGTTCACTTATTGCTCTTCCTATGAGCTCATCCTGTCATGACAATATTCCAGCAGGGCAATGCATGTCTTGGTGCTAAATAAGCATTGCAGGTATGTAACTTGTATTGTTTCCAATAGTGGCAAAAAAATATGTGACAGATCAAACATTATTATTATTATTATTATTATTATTATTATTATTATTATTATTATTATTATTATTAAGATCATTAAACAACGTGACTCCCATGATCTATGCCCATAGGAATCTATAATGGAAACACTGTACTGTGCAGGAAATTTGCAGAGATGTAGCAGGTCCTATAGTACACACAACTCTATAGCGACCCAACTAGGCTGCTACCAAAACCCAGCCACCCTACTAACGCCATGAGGCCCTTTATATCCCCAAACATCACTCATCACTCCTATGTGACGATGTACACTTTTAACTAAAAATCTAATTACCATATGCCTAATTACAAGTAAAGAGGTCCCCTTGTGGGCATCTACCACTAGGTCAGATGATAATACAGACTCTCAATAGTCTGACCTGCTACAACGCACTACTACCTTGGGTTGATCATAGCTGACCCCTTGTTCAAATCTGTTGATGCCTAATGTTAATTAGCATAACAAATTTATGCACATCTGTTGAATAAAATATCAGTAAACCTGCTATGATAAGACAGTATAGAATTAGCTATTAGCTATTTGATAACTTTGTGAATTTGAAGCAATTATAGATGATAAGCTTCTTTTGATGCTCAGTATATTTTGACTGTCACACTTAAGTATCACATTCAATAATATAGACTATATTAAGTCAGATATATAAATGTAGGGTAATATCTGTGAAATTTCATGGAAATAACTAAGTGTACTGCTTTTCAGTTCTGTCTCACTTATTGCAGTTACAGTTTAATTAAATTGTGTTTGGTTGGTATTTGGGTAATAAAAAAATAGCAGACAGAAAAAGCCTTATCAGCTTGTATAGTAAATCCCTTTGCTTTCAGCCCATCTGTAATCTTCTCATAAAGTATTAATGTGGGTGAGCATGCATTGATAACTAAGTGCCTTTTAGTAACTTTTAGTGTTAGGCATCAATTAAAATTCTTATTTTAATCAAACCATCATTTCTGGGACTTCAGGGAACCTGTCACAGTGGCTCATAAGGTAAATTCTACTAAACAAATAGGTGAAAGTGTTGAAAGGAATCACACCTCTCCAATTTTTCCAAACTGTTGTGTTGTAAACTTATTTCAAAATGGATGAATTGATTCTTTTTTACCATCAATAGACACACAATACCCCATAATGATAATTTAAACACACGTTTTTAGGAATTTATGCAAATTTATTAAAATTAAAAACTGAAATCTCTCATTTACATAAGTATTCAGACCCTTTATTCAGTACTTTGTAGGACCATCTTTAGCAGCGATTCCAGCTGCAAGTCTTCTTGGGTATGCTTCTGCAAGCTTTGCACACCTGGATGTGGGCAGTTTCTCCTATTCTTCCCAGCAAATTCTCTCAAACTCTGTCAGATTGGATGGGGAGCATTGGTGAACTGCAATCTTCAGGTTTCATCACAGAATTTGTATGGGGTTCATGTCTGGGCTTTGACTGGGTCACTCAAGGACATTCAGAGAGTTGTTCCGAAGCCACTCCAGCGTTGACTTGGCTGTGTGCTTCAAATCGTTGTCATGCTAAAAGGTGAAAGGTGAATCCAAGGTTTTATGCACTCTGGAGAAGTTTTTCTTCAAGGACCTCTCTGTATTTGGCTCTGTTCATCTTTCCCTCAATCCTTACTGGTTTCTCAGTCCCTGCCACTGAAAAGTATCATGACGCTGCCACTACCATGCTTCACCGTAGGGATGGTATTAGCCAGATGATGAGCGTTAGCTGGTTTTTGCCAGTCATGGAGTTCAAGTTTTGTCTCATTAGACCAGAGAATCATTTTCCTCATGCTCTCAGAGTCTTTCAGGTGCCATTTGGCAAACTCCATGTGAGTTGTCATATGCCTTTTACTCAGGAGTGGCTTCTGTCTAGCCACATTACCATAGAGACCTGATTGATGGAGTACTGCAGAGATGGTTGTCCTTCCAGCAGGTTCTCCCATCTTTACACTGGAACTCTTGACGCTCTGTTAGTGTGGCCATTGGGTTCTTGGCTGTCTGGCCCTTCTTGGCTAAATACCCAATTTGGCCGGACAGCCAGCTCTAGGAAGAGTCTTGGTGGTTCAAAACTTCTTCTATTTGAAAATGATGGAGGCCACTGTGCTCCTGGGAACCTTCAATGTGTTGCCAATTTTTTTATACCCTTTTCCAGATTGACACAATCCTATCTCTGAGGTCTACAGAGAGTTCCTTGGATTTCATGGGTTGGGTTTTACTCTGCCTACTCTGTTTTTACACACTCAGGTGTGTGCCATTCTAAATCATGTCCAATCTGACTGAATTTGCCACTGGTGGATTACAATCAAGTTCTAGAGACATCTCAAGGATGATCAAAAGAAATAGGATGCACCTGAGCTCAATTTGGAGTATCATAATAAAGGGTCTGAATACTTTTGTAAATGGGAGATTTCATTTTTTTATTTTTAATAAATTTGAAAAAATATATAAAAACTTGTTTTCAATGTTTGTCATTATTGGGTATTGGGTGTTGATTGATTGCAAAAAAGAATCAATTCAATCTATTTTCAAATGATTGTACAATGCAACAAAGTGTGAAAAAAAGTGGAGGGGTTTGAATATTTTCTGAAGGCACTGTATGTACAACTTAGTGTTTCACTGATAACTTCACCTTCAGATTTCTTCATATCATGACCACTATCAATTCTCACAACCTTCCACCTTTGTTTATTATTGAGGCTCTGTGATGAACAAAGAAAACAGCACTTTGATGCACTATTGATTTTGTTTTTAAAATCTCATATACTATACTTAAGCAGCAAGAAAATAGGCGATCTTGAACTTCTGTAATCCTCTGTCTACTGTGCATACAATAATGGTATGAGCCACAGTTGCGGAAACCTATTGTCATGTGTAATGTGAAGTCAAAAACATAAACACCAACATATTCCTATGATTAAAAATTCAAAATTTCCAGTGGTATGTTCCTAACTCCAGCAAAATGTGTTCCTGTAAACTTCAGTTGTGTATTCCCTCCTGATATTACTCTGGGACTAATTTTCAAATATAATTGAGTGGAAATCTCTAGTTTCGTCCTCCAAGGATAAGCCCTACAATATGGTCTGAAGAGTGTCTGCATCTTTTGAATAATATTCTTAATGTTCTAGTTTAAGGGGGTAGTGACTTTTGGCTGTAGATGCCAAGGTTTATAATAAATGCTCTGGGGTAAAATAGCAACTCATCTTAAGGACACATCGTTCCTAATTAGTTAGACAAATTTACCACAGGAACCAGAGTTTGCCACTTTGTACATATATCATACTTTACACAGACAAGCAATGTCAGCAGGGCAGCATCTTTTATCTGTGAAATTTTATCTGTGAAATTCCTTTGAGTCAGTGTTGCTATAGAAATAGGAAATGGACCAGCCATATTGAGTGATTGCCTGTTAGCCAGTATTTGTCTTTTTCTCACTGCTGCTATTATAATGTAAAATATGAGTTGTACTGCTTTTTCATTCTCTGGTATTGTGGAAATGTAAATGTTTTCTAGCACAAATGCAGAACTGCTTTATTTAACAGTGCAAGTATTTTTTTTTACTTCTGACTCTAGTAAAACATGATAGTTGGCTTAATCAGTCTTCAGATAATGTACATTTTAATAAAACTGCTTCAATTTTCTAAAATGCACTGTATTTTGCTTTAGATAGATACTTTATTGATCCCGTGAGTGCAACAGCAATAAACAATACATACAATACAATCAGTACAGTCAGTGAGAACTGCACTAAGAAGGTAAAATTTTAAGGTAAAATCAAACTTGTTCAGGATTTTTTCTTTGTGGGTAAACACCTTTTCAATGTCACAGTCACATAGATACTACCCATGTCTACTATGCAATAAATAAACATACAGTGATAAACTAGGTAGAATGGAGACACGGTGTTTAGCATTGCTGCCTTGCAGTGCTGGGGCACTGGTAGGTTATTTGGCTTCAAGGAAAATTAGGCCTGATGTAGTGTGTGAGTGTTTGTATCTGTGTGTATACTGTGATGAACTGGCGTCCCATCCTGGGTGTATCCTGCCTTGAGTCTGTTGAATGCCAGGCTAGGCTCCAGATTTCCCGCAACACTGTATTAGATAAAGTGATGAGAAAATGGATGGATATTCAGAACTCTTCAGTTACACTTATTTTATATGATTACAAAAACATACAACGGCATTAAGGAATATAATATTCTTTAAGTGAATGTGTCTTATTTTTCAAATTTTTATTTGACCACATATGCTCCATTTGTCTTTGCATCGGGGGCACATGCAGCACTTGTGGTAATGATATATCTGTGGTTAAATGAGACATACAGTAGTTGCTATTGATTATAAAGTGTTGATAAACATAGATAAGAGGAGTGCATAACAGAAATGAAGTCTTCTGAAAAATTATTTTGAGGTAGAATGATGTACAGTTTAGGTTAGTTCATCATTGTTGCTTCTAACTACTCAATAATACTTTTATTAACCCTATACACAACATTTTAAATAACAGTTAAAATATAAGTGTTAGCTTTGTTTTACTAGATTTCTTAGATTTCAATTATAGAGATTTTTTTTTCCACTCAACAAATTTACAATATAAAACATCTTTCCTTTTTTCTGCTTTTAAGAAAAGGTCAAAGAATTCATGGTTTTTATAAGATAGGACTTTTTCGTTAAAGGTTTACAAAAAGTTTATTACCACACTGTGTTCTTTTTGAAATGAAGAAAGCTATTTTAATTAATTGACACAATTAACAAAAACTTTTGGTCTGTTTAAATGACACTGCTTTTTTTTGTCAGTTGTGACAAGAATACCCCACATAACAGTAATCAATTAGCAACAATTCTGTATGGGTTTTTGTTCCAGACCCTGTCTTTGACATTTTTGCTATTCATGTGGCCTTATGAGCACCTCTGAGCTTGCAGTGCTATCAATGAGAGCTAAACCCAGCCTCTCTCTGATGCTACATATCAGCTGTTGGCACTTGGCATCTCCAGTGTGAAGCAGAAATGGAGCGGTCTGCTAACGTACTTTGGAGTGTGAAGATGATCTGTGGGTGTAACTGAAATGAGTCATGCTGATCAAGAAATGGAAGTGAAATAATAATTGATGACTAAAAAATACAATCCTAGTCCGTAATACCATTCAACATATTTTGTGGAGTAATAAGTGAAGTAAATGAAAAAAAGTGTTACTGGTCTGTATCTATTTGTACAGCTACAAGTCTTTAATTGTTTTTTTTGTTTCAGTCATGCTAAATAGACTGACTGAAAATAAATATTTCTATGCAAATGCTTTTTTATATTTGATAGAGGGAGTCCTATCATCCAGTAATTAGAAATTGCCATTAATGAAACTCTGGACAAAGGGTAAAGAAGTGGGGCTGTACTGTGCTCCAATATTCTTGATCAGTGGAACACCATATGTTTTTCCTTTACTCTAGTAAATTATTTTCTTTCATAACTTCTTGCATAACATTTCAATTATTTTCTACATTCTCTCATTTGCTATCTCTCTTTGGGCACTTACTAACAATGCCAGACACAAATTTAAAATATATATATTTTCTGAAAGTTTTTCTCTTTGCTAATTGTGTGAAAGCCCACTGAGGTTCTTGGGGTCAATGGTCTAAGGTCTAAACATTTTAAAGGTTTATTCCAGATTGAGTACAATGACAAACTTAAAGGTCAAGCTATAATTAAATGCAAGAGCAAACACCAGAGGCATTTCATACAATAATGGTGATTTATGAAAAACCTTGCAAAAATACTTTTTCTTAATAGTGATTTAACTCTTCTTAAATATCCTTAAAGAACTGCTTTAGGAAGTCATTGGTTTAGTGTATTTTAAGGAAAAAGATAATTTTCTGGGACACATAGCAAGCTCCTGTTGAAAACTTCATTGCTCAAACGTTTAAACAAAAAAAACAGTTTCGGTATAAAGTGGTACTGGACAGTAAATATCCCAGTATTTATTTTTTCCCTTTTACTTAAATGTAATTATATTTATTTAAAATTTGCAAAGCTCATGTTCCATACAAGGAAGGAAGATGTTTTTTTTTCTTTATGGAAGGAAATAACAAATGATATAGAATAAAATGATTTTAAACATTTTATCTTTGTTGAACATCAAACAATGAGGTAATAGTGCTTGATGGAGTGATTTTCTCCAGGTTAGAATTTGGATAAAACTAGTGCCCAGGGCAAAAAAAACATGCAAACAAACGAGTTATAGCTCTAAATCATCCAGAGTGGAAGGCAAAATATTCTGATCACTAACAGTATAAGCCTCCATCATATTTTTTACTTACAAAGATATTGGGTCACCTGGAGCACTGTTGTAAGAGATTTTTCTAACATGGATATGAAGAGAAAGTCAATCAACCAAAGTATTAGAATCAGAGGTTTTCTGCTTAATAGTGACACAACCAAATAAACACAAAGTAAAAACATAGCATGGCTCCTCATGAGTCCTAACTAAGCCTACATTCTTTTTATCCTAACTGCAAGTGAACAGACATTTTGTGCCTCTCATTCACAAAGTTTTTGGCATGTGTTAATACTTTTTGCTGCTTTATTTCATCATTCCTTCTTTAATTATTGTAGTTTTCTTCCTGGGTCGTTTAGAATGTGATTTCCTGCATTTTGTGTTAATAGTGTTTAGGTCTAATAAGCTTACTTCTGGAAGCTTTTTTTATTTTGCGAACTGTACTCATTCTGCATCCAAGATAAGATATACAGTAACATCTGTATTATAATAATACTTTTTTTTGCCTCTTTCTTATGTATTCATGCCTGTGAGATCAAGAAAAATGAGTGAAGTCTGGATAGTGGTATCATGCTACTTTAGAGGACAAAGGCTTCTAACATCAGATTTTCCTTATTAGAGCACATCCAGGTGGCACAGTTGTGCAGTTAATTTCCTGTGATGTGTTGTGCATGGAGTATACAGTATATTACATTTTCTCCTCACATACAGCCATAGACATGCTGGTACTGTAGGTTAATTGGCTTCTGTAAAATTGACCATGATATGAGTGTGTGTGTTTATCTGTGTGTGCTTTTGAAGGACTGGTGTCCCACCCAGTGTGTATTCAACCTTGTTGCATGAGGTTGGATTAGGTACATGCATTGTAATAGAGCATAATCTCTGACTTTAGTAATTCAGCAACACACAAGGTAGAATTGAAGATTTACAGGTCTCACTTGACAGCTAAACATACTTTTTCAAATACTGCACAGTTTAAGTCTCATTACATTTTCTATTCAAATATATCAATCCCTCTATGTCTACACTTGGTGAGAGGACTGCCCCAAGCCCAGTTTATGATATATCCATCTGGTCAACAAACTTTGTAAATCTTAGTAAGGGACATAACTACTGTATGAGGACATAAGTTCCTTTTCAATTTTATAACAATGTCAATTCTAAATTACAGCTAAACATTAGAAGGTAGTGTATGGTCTGTGTAGACCAAAAGCATGGTAAAGCCTAGATGGGTGATAAAAGCTGCTTTTTAATTGTCTACTAAGAGTCCAGTAACATATTGTTAGGTCCATAGTACTGAATAATGGCCATTCATAATCTCTTGACTCATCTACTTGGGACATTGGGTATGAGGTAAACCAGGAGACTTCATTTTCTTAAGTCATTAAATAATCTTAATGTTCTGTTAAGTTTTGAGACAACAAGAATGGGATCTGTTTATGTGCGATTCTTATTCAAACATAATTTCACATATTTTAGCATATTTTCTGCTTCTTTTTGAATAACCTTCAGGTAAACTTCAGTTCACAATAAGATATGGTGCTCTATTGTGTCCTGCTGCCGCATGTTGAGAAATGTCTCTATTTTCATAAAACTGTTCATAAAGATTTTGTCGTTGGGATTATGAGGGGTTAAGGTCATTGCCTACTAGCTCCCTCGGGCTTTTACATGCTGGATTCATTTCAACTGATAAAAAAGAGAACTCCTATTGTACTCATTTTTAATAGGCCGTCATGAATAATCAGGTAAAGAAGGTCTAGCACTTCTCAGCATTTCACATGTGGTCGTTCATTTTAGTATTTTTGAACTTGTTGTCCATCATTCAACGTATTCAGTTACAGGCTGGTGGAGTGTGGGTTGCAAACACATTCTTACAAAACTTCAGAGAGGAAGGATCTAGTAGATGTCTGGTGTGCTTCTCAGATAGTGAAAAATAAGAGAGAATATATGTTAATTTCCCTCTATCCATATACAGCATATAGTTTTCCAAAAAGTCTGAATTCCTTTTACATCTTTTTCAGTCTTTGTTAAACTTCCTATTTTATTTTATCTGCTTAGGTCGACTTCTACAGTTTAGTAACTGTATAATAATTTAAATAATTCATTACCTTAAATGCCTTCTGCCTGCAATTTGAGAAGTAATCTTTTATGATGACCTTTTTCCAAAGCTTTAATGAGAACTAAATATGCCATATCTTTATCATAAACATATTGTGTCTATTTGATTTTGGTTATTTGGTATTTGTGGCTACAGTTTGTGGTTGTTAAAATAACTTGATAATCACTATCACTTTTAAAATCATGTTGCCACACAGACTTCTGCTTTGGTTTTAGTTATCCACTATGCAATCCTACATGTAACAAATGTAGGATTTAGTAATCTGTAATTTCTTTGTCTGGTTTTGCCAACATTTTTGTGGGTGGGCTCTGCATTAGAGGTTTTATAGTCAATGTGACAATCTTGGGTAAGTGTTCAAAGATATTCCTACTTAAAACATTTCTTGTTTTCTAACATACAGTTGGAAGAAAAGTAAAATATGTCAGGCCATAGGGATTTGTTTATCTTCTGGTACCTGATTGACAAACATCTCAGTGGAATACAGTACTCAATTAATACAATAGACATTTTCTCATTGTCTAAATGTTTCCCTTTTTATCTCTGAGACACTGATCTTACATACTGTAATCTCCATCGTACTCTACTCATTTTCTTGTCTTTTTCCTGTATTTTCTAATATATATTTCTCTACATATATTTAACTATATTTTGATACAGTACCATTCTTTTAAATACATTATACATATTTTATTTAAATGCATCCTATTTTTTAAAATTATATCATAAAATGCTTCCTTTCTCCCAATATGTTTCTTAATTGATTCTTTAAAACAGTTAAACCACTGTTCTCTACTGTTCTCTTTGTTTATTCCTTAGATTAACCTTTGTGCTTCAAACAGAGTGTCTTTAAACTATAGAATGTCTTTAAATTGTTGTTATCCATTCTTTGAAGATAACATATTTCTCATTGTAAATTGTAAACCTTTGTTTTGGAAACTATTTTCAGAGTTTCAAATTGTACTCCAGGGCTGCAGAGCTGAGGATTTCAACTTTCAGGGGAAAGAACAGCCTAAATTGATTGCACATTAGAAGAAATATCCCAACATTCAAAGGCATACTATAATCACCAAGTTCTAAATGTTTTACATAAATGAGATTGAGACAACTGGCATTAGTTTGCCAGTGGGCATCAATGTTAATGTCTTGGACAGAAACTAGTCTGCCACGTTTGAAAAACAATTTGTCTTTTAACACCTTGTAAGTTGTTTATACCAAGTGTGGTGTCTCCGGGGGAAAGTTTATGTAAATGAAAGTAGAATGTCTGTCCACCAAGTCCACGGCTTGATCTAGTGTCTGGCGATCCCCTTCACTTACTTTCCTTTTCAGATGAACAGGCAGACTCCTCACAAAGTGATCCAACACCACCCTTTCTACCACCTGTCCTGGGTTTAATTCTTCTGGCTGGAGCCATTTCTTTGCCAGATGTACCAGGTCAAACATCTGAGACCTCGTAGGCTTGTTCACCTGGTAGCTCCAATTGTGGAACCAGACTACTCGTATCGCCATGGTTACCCCTAGTCTTGCCAATATCTCCTTTTTCAGAGTCTCATAATTCTCTGCATCTTCCTCTTTTAAATCATAATATGCCTTTTGGGCTTCTCCAATTAAATAAGGGGCTACTCTCCCAGCCCATTGCTCTTTGGGCCATACATTTCGAGCTGCAGTTCTTTCAAAGGTGGTTAAATACGCTTCCACATCATCAAGCGCAGTCATCTTTTCCTAGTGTAATTTGTTCCGCCTGAGCGGTGCCTCTCCCCGCTACTGGGGCCTGCCGGATTTCTTCCCCTAATCTGTGCAATTCTGCGTGTACTAATTTTTGCTCCTCTATAATTAGTTCGTTAGTTTCGCTTTGGATTTGGTTCGCCTCCAGTTGCACTTCGATAGCTTCTGGTTGTCCTTTTAATGCCTGGAATTGGACGAGGGTGGCCTGGGACAACTGCTGAATTAATTCTTCCATAGCGTTTCTTCACACGCGCAAAGCGAAACCCGCGCACACACACACACACAAAAAAAACCTTGCTCTCTTTGATTCTCAAACCCGAGCGGGAGCTGCCCGCATCCTCCACCAATTGTGGTGTCTCCGGGGGAAAGTTTATGTAAATGAAAGTAGTACTCACACCACACTTTTCTTTCCTGAGTTTCGTGGCGTTTCGTCCTCCAACTCTCTTCCAAATACAGTCCGTAATCCGTTCCCTTAATCCTGATCCGATCCGAGTTCCAAAAGTCCGTAATAAAACCAGTCCGCGATGTATCCTTATCCCGTGTCCGTAATCCAAAACCGTAAACCTTTTCTCCTTTCAGTAGTCCGTTATTCTTCAGCCCGATCTTAACATGCACCTCTTTCCTCTCTTTTCCTCCAAACTGCATTCACCTTATCGGCTTCCGCCCTGTTCACTGCCTCCGGGGCACTTATATTTCGGTTCCTGATGCGGCTCAGCTGTGTCTCATTGTTTCTTAGGGTAGACCCTTTCCATTTACTGGTCAGCTGATTCTTTTTGGCCGCCATCTTGCTAAGGTCCATCTCTAGTATTTTCCGTGTTTCGTTCCGGAAATACCTGTTAGAGATGACCCTTCCCCGGGTCCTCTTACACAAGGAAATGTATTCTTAGAAATTACAGGACCTATCCTCCAATGGTTTTCATGTTCAAATAGAAAATAATGATATCTCCTATTTACAAATACATCCTTGCTTCTCTTAGTTGTGGATTTTTGGTAGTGATAATAATGATGCATTATTATAATATATTCTATTAGCTAGAGATGTTCACCAGGGTACTGTGAACAATAGAAAGGAAATCAGTCCAATTCATCCTATCAGCATTAAACAATAATAACATTAATAACATAAATAAAAAGATGGATAGTTGTTTTCAGGTTTCTCAATGTACAGTTAGAGTTTCTGCTCCTTATATATATAGGAGTGCAAGAGACTTACTAAATTGACATACAGATGCAGCCATTCAAAGTGCGCGGTACAGACACCGCAGTACAGATACCGCAGGTAAGATGACACGCGATACCGCGGTGCGTGATTGGTTGACCGACAGGGGCACTCGTGGTCCGTTGGTCTGTCGTAGAAAGACTTACTGTAAACACCTTTACTGTGCCCGTTGTAGATATTGAATTTTACCACTGAAGGGAAATCTTAGTAGCTGAGCATTAAAAGAATAGGAGCATACTGTAACGCGTGTGAAGGCCATAAACGATATTAATTTTGGAACGTAAACATACAGTATATGGCTGGTCTTGGTACTTTAAAGAAAAAAATACACACCAGTATTCCATTTCTCCCTAAACATTGTAAGCTTCGAAGTCTTTAACTAACGTGATACCGGAGTCAACAAGCATACTTTTAGAATTTGATTAAAAGGGAATATAATATGGAATCGCGTATCTAAAGAATTTAATAACGGTATGATTATATCCGTGTACTGCGGCAGGACTGTGTAAGGCTGTTTCGCCTACCTGATCATGCAAGCTGTCTTGTAGCCTACTGGTCTAGGTGCGTGACTACCAACTGGCTGGTTGTGTGTTCGAATCCAGCTGGTGTTGGACTTTTCATTTTTATTTATTTATTTTTTAATCGCGTAACATAAACATATTACCGTATGCAAACTGTACTGTATACAGTATGTATATGTATATTTGATGTCTTAACTGTGCCCGTTTAATTGAATTAAAAAAAAATTATTTAACACGAACATTAAGCTGTTTACATCTTCCGCCTGAGAACAGTCACCCGTTGCTACCCAACGCAGAATGGTGATTGGCTGACACTATCTGACACCCCTCTGATTGGAGAAAAAAGACGTGCTGGCGTGCTATACACACTACCAGGAAGAGGATTTCTTTCTATTCAAAACGTGTATTTTAAAAGTTTAAGAAGTAAAAACCTTACAGCGTACACAGATTTCTAAACTGATCAGGATCGTTATCTTTGTCTTATGCATAATAATGTTCACCGCTCTGTCCAGCAAATTAATAATAAACTTTATTTTATATAGCGTTTTAAACGAATAAGTAATTAGATTGCTCATAAACCTAATCACTTGCTTTTTCTTTTTATTTAGGCTCAGATTTCAACTATAGATCGTATTATTAATAACCATAATAACAACCAACCAACAAAAACAACCATATAAACATAATGGTGGTGCTGGACCTTCCAGTTTTATTTATTTATTTTTTAATCGCGTAACATAAACATATTACCGTATGCAAACTGTACTGTATACAATATGTATATGTATATTTAATGTCTTAACTGTGCCCGTTTAAGTATTGAATATTCATATCTAATTTTACCACTGAAGGGAAATCTTAACATAAACATACAGTATATGGCTGGTCTCGGTACTTTAAAGAAAAAAATACACACCAGTATTCCATTTCTCCCTAAACATTGTAAGCTACGAAGTCTTTAACTAACGTGATACCGGAGTCAACAAGCATACTTTTAGAATTTGATTAAAAGGGAATATAATATGGAATCGCGTATCTAAAGAAATTAATAACGGTATGATTATATCCGTGTACTGCGGCAGGACTGTGTAAGGCTGTTTCGCCTGCCTGATCATGCGAGCTGTCTTGTAGCCTACTGGTCTAGGTGCGTGCCTACCAACTGGCTGGTTGGGTGTTCGAATCCAGCTGGTGTTGGACTTCTCATTTTTATTTATTTATTTTTTAATCGCGTAACATAAACATATTACCGTATGCAAACTGTACTGTATACAGTATGTATATGTATATTTGATGTCTTAACTGTGCCCGTTTAAGTATTGAATATTCATATCTAATTTTACCACTGAAGGGAAATCTTAACATAAACATACAGTATATGGCTGGTCTCGGTACTTTAAAGAAAACAATACACACCGGTATTCCATTTCTCCCTAAACATTGTAAGCTTCGAAGTCTTTAACTAACATGATACCGGAGTCAACAAGCATACTTTTAGAATTTGATTAAAAGGGAATATAATATGGAATCGCGTATCTCAAGAAATTAATAACGATATAATTATATTCATGTTACAAAAGAACTGCAACGGACATAAAAACTCCCTTGCATGGTTTCATTACGACCAGAATCGGTCTTGAGATATTTTTAACTTGATTTACAGTATTTGAGAGGTATGTCTTAACACCGATACTACAGTGCTTAAGTACTGCTCACGTATATGTTTCTAGGTTTATATTATGCATTTCATACGGTCAAATTACTTTTGAGCAATAAGAAGCGAGAAACGGTATGCGTTTTACTTTCGTTTTGTGCTGGGACCCGTGGATTGATTAGAGATATCAAGTACATACAAGTCATTTTTTAAATGTTGTAGTTCGTCTTGAAAAAATGTTACGAGTACATCATCTATCAACAATTACACAGGTTCTGTTTCCATATTGCGGATTTTGGTTACGTAATATTATTTTCTAGATTTCACGTTGTGAATATGATGGGATGTCTGATGGGATGTTTCTAAAAATCCATCCTCTGTAAAACGTCTTCTCTAGTTGTCCTGCATATGTATTCGCTAATGAAGCTGTGTGTTCTGAGCCTAGATCTCTACATTTCTGTATGAACCAGCTTAGAGGGCTAAAGACAGCTTGTGTTTAAATTGAGTGTAAGGCAATTTATGCTTCTAAAGTCATGGTCAGCATTTATCTTTGTACTGTGCTGTAAACTTGTTCTGTGCCAAGTCACATTATTTTATAGCATTTTTAAAGCGTTATCAAATACGGTGTTACTGTAGTTTACTGAGTCCCATGTCACATGGTCTGTGATTGAAACCTGTAAAACCGGTTTAATTCGTCACAGCCAGCACTCTTCAGGTGTGAGGGTCTTCTGCTCAGAATGAAACGCTAAAATGTTTGTGTATATTCTAATGGTAGTGGGGGCGGGGTGTGTGGGAACAGGTTTGGTTGAAACATTTTCTCTGAAAGCATTTTCTTCTTGTAACCGATCTTGTTACAGCATGTTACAGTTTACTATTATTAACCATATTAATTTTAAGTGCTTAATGTAAAATCTTGTAAAAATATATTTTCATTGTTCAAATATACATTAAGTCTGACTATCATATAATAAGTTAAATACAAAACTAAAGAAAAAATAGGGTTAAATATAATTCAAAATATTTTGCTAACAATGTTAACTGTTTATGAATAATAAAATGTATTAACTAAGGAGTAGGATGGCACAGTTGTTAGTATGTTTTTTTTTTTTTTTTAACCCAATCTCCGGGAAACCATTAGTACGATGGTGAATCGGAGATTCTCAACCCTTGCTGCGTACGACTGGAAAAGAATTCGTGATCGGATCAACGAAATGCTTCGTAGGAGGAGGCGGTCTTTTCCTCTTGTCTAACAGTCTGTCCACAAACAAAACATTCCTGTTAGACAAGAGGAATTGAAAAAAAAACAATGTTGTCAATGAAAACCGGTGTGTGTGTCTCTCCCTGCTGGATGTCCCTCTCACAAACTGCTGAATGAATAAAATAATTTTATTGAAAACGAGTTTGCGATTGTCTGGTCTTTAAATTCTGGAGATACGCGATTCCATATTATATTCCCTTTTAATCAAATTCTAAAAGTATGCTTGTTGACTCCGGTATCGCGTTAGTTAAAGACTTCGATGCTTAAAATGTTTAGGGAGAAATGGAATACTGGTGTGTATGTTTTCTTTAAAGTACCGAGACCAGCCATATACTGTATGTTTAAGTTCCAAAATTAATATCGTTTATGGGCTTCACACGCGTTGCAGTATTCTCAGGCACTAAGTAAAAGGAGATGCTTCGTATTGCTTGACTAATTTTAAAAACTAAGTTATAAATATAAAAATTGCAGGCGCTGCTCTGGTGCGTCGGCTCCTACACAGTGCCTGTCTGCCGTAAGCGTTACAATATACATACAGTACCCAACACTGCTTGTACCAATCTGTCATGCAAATAAAACACCTTGAATTGAATTGAATTGAGGGGAGAAGGGGGGGATACTAAAGCCAATACTGGCTCAATGGGCTTTGACGTGCTAATGCGTTGGTTTAACGGTCCGGGTGTGGCAGGCTTCCAATGTCAACTCGACTCGATTAGAAGACAATGAACGTATTTTAGCCCTAAATGAATTAATAGCACACATGGTTTACATAAAATACATTTTTCCAAGAAAGTTTATAATAATACGATCTATAGTTGAAATCTGAGCCTACTTTAAAAATAAAGGAAAAGCATTTTCAGAGAGCAATCACGCTGTGTTTATGTAGAAAAAGTGATTAGGTTTATGAGCAATCTAATTACCTATTCGCTTAAAACGCTATATAAAATATTTATATTTATTTAGAGATGAATGATCAGTGTCGCAGTTTAAATAATGTGAGTCAGGAAACTAACACAGCGCCACCGGATTTAATAACGCAATAAAAACGCTATAAAATAATGTGACACAGTACAGCACAGTACAACAATACTGACCATGACTTTAGAAGCATAAATTACCTTACACTCAATTTAAACACAAGCTGTCTTTCTGTATGAACCTCTAAGCTGGTTCATACAGAAAATGTAGAAATGCATTAGCCTGATCATGATTAAAAAACACATAATTAAACACGCGTTTGCGATTTAAATCAGAACACGATTTAAATCAATATAAATGTTTATATTGTAACGCATACTGTCCAGCCTCCATTTCTCTATAAAAATTTACTGTTGCACACACACACACAATAGAAGCAGGAACCGCTGTCAGAAGGGAAGATATATTCAAAATATCGCAAATATCGATCATGTTGCGATATTTTGAAATATAAAAGTCAATTGATTGTCCATAATATCGCTTACCTATTTTTTCGAAGAAATGTTTGTTAAAATAAAAGTCCAGCACCAGCTGGATTCGAACACACAACCTGCCAGTTGGTAGTCACGCACCTAGACCAGTAGGCTACAAGACAGCTCGCATGATCAGGTAGGCAAAACAGCCTTACACAGTCCTGCCGCAGTACACGGATATAATCATACCGTTATTAAATTCTTTAGATACGCAATTCCATATTATATTCCCTTTTAATCAAATTCTAAAAGTATGCTTGTTGACTCTGGTATTACGTTAGTTAAAGACTTCGAAGCTTACAATGTTTAGGGAGAAATGGAATACCGGTGTGTATTTTTCCTTGTGATATTTTAAGCTCTAGTTGAATGATAGGTGTCGCATTTTAAATCATTTTCGTAGCTAGAAATTATGAAACGCCCTGTTAAAAGCAAGGAAGTTTTTATGCCCCGTTGAAGTAAAACAAAATGCCTGACAAAGTATGGCTTGGACAGATTCCAAGTGCTTGTACAAATGTGCTAAAGAAATTATACTTTGAGTATACAGCTTGTCCAAAGTCATCCATTATTAATACTATTAGTAATATCTTCAGTAAAGGCTTTGATGCATAAATATTTCTGATAAAGGTAGGTTGTGTACTTCTGTCCAACTGAGCAATCTTGCTTTCATAATATATACCAACATTTTAATGACTGATGATTAACATGCTGTAATACACAGTTCAAAATTAAAGGCTCAAATGCTGTACATGAGAGGTTAAGCTCCCCCTGGCGGTTTTACAAGGCGACGCCGGATAGTTAGTCATGTGACACGCGTGATACCGCGTGATACTGCGTGTTACTGTGACACGCCCACCGGGGTATGCCGCGAAATACCTCACCCATTTTGAATGGCTGCATCTGTAATGGGCCCAGAACAGGCTTTTTTTCAAACAATAAATAGAGGCATAAAATGCTGCATTTATTTGCATGTATTTTTTAAGCATATAGTCTTCCTGCTGGTACAGCATGTGAATTACATTAAAAAGGAGGAATCACCTGCCATACACACCTGTCATATGTGGAGGGGGCGCACAGCATTTCCAACTCAAAGTAATCTATTATTCTCAAAAAAACAGTTTAATTTCAGCCTTTATTGTTTTCTAAAATAAAAGCAACTACCTTCACTGTTTTTTCTATACTGCATGTGTTACAGATGGTGACCACTAAATGTGAGATAACTTCAGCTTTTTTAGCTGACTACACCACCTAACAATTATAAAGGGTGCTAGGACCCTTTTTTTCTCTCCTACAGGTACTTTATACCTTTCAGAACCACCAATGCATCCACACACCAGACAAAACAGTTATACTATATGATTTCCCATTTTATTACAGTATTTCAATCTTCCCATCACTCCAAATGTAACCCCATAACATAGAAATTCCTATGTCTGTTCACACAATCCACAGAACATGGCATGACTTATCTACAAGAGACACATATTCCAGACCAACAGAAGTAAACCAGAAACAAATATCCCACAAAAGCAATCCAGGAGTTCTGTTCTCCAGGTACACCTCTGGTAGGTGACCTGTCATGCACCCTTACTCTACAGCACCTGTGGGCAAACTATGGCCCATGGGCTGGATCAGGCCTGGAAGCCAGTTTTAACCTGACCTTGAGGTAAAAAATAAATTAGTCAATATTCGCCAAATTCCACTTTGTTTGGTGCCGTTTCTTCTTGCATTTCATTATTCATGCCATTAGATGGCTCACAAATGTTTTACCGCAGTGATTCCAAACTGTGCACTGCGCCACCTAGGGGAGGCGCCATCATTGGTCACAAGAAAAAACCGTTGTTCACGCACACAGAATGTATGAGTCACGAGGGTCGGCAGTCTGTAACCAGTTGACAGCGGTTTCGGTGTTTCATGTTTCTATGTGTGGTCATTTTGTGAGTTTTTTGTTACATGATCACAATTGAGAGGTTTTTAAATATGAGTAAAAGACATGAAGGACATGGAGCCTAGTTCTAAAGAGAAACAGAAATACAAATATAGAAAGTATGACGACAGTTCTTGAATTTCAATTTCACATGCACAACTATGGACACTGAAGAATGTCCCCAGTGTGTTGTCTGCCTTGAAGTGTTGGCTGCTGAGAGCATGCTCCCTAATAAATTGAAACGTCATTTGGAAACCGTTCACAGTACTTTGATAAATAAGCCTCATATTTTTCGTTTAATGAATGAACAAAAAGCTGCTTTTTCTAACCAAACTGCAGTCCCTAGCAAAGTTATTTTTTCATCATACAAAGTAACGTACCGAGTAGCACAATGCAAAAAACCTTGTACTATTGGAGTACCAAGAAATAAGCAACAGAGCTCTGTGAATTCTGCTTCCCTTTGCAATGTCCTGCCTTTGTGAGGCTGGGTTTTCAGTACTTGCAGTTATCAAATCCAAGTTCAGATCAAGATTCTATGTTGAGAAGGAGATGCATGTTGCCATTTCAAATGGTGAATTATGTTAACATAATTTTTTTAAACAAGCCCATCTACCTATTAAGAGGCACAAACAAAAAGACATTGTATTTCTCCCCCTTTTTTAAAAAAACATTGTTGTTAGATTTTTACATTTTTATTGAGTGATTTTATTTGCATTTAACAAAGATGTTGACTATTTTTTTATTTTTTTCAAATTGTTTGCACAGTCAAATAATTTCAGTAAAATGTGTTCTCAAGTATTTTTACTATTTTGATCAAGCGTATTCCTTTTGAAAATGATTAAAAATAATAAAAATTGGATCAAGTTTGTTTTAATTTTGACCCATCATTTATTTTTCAAATTTATATTCTTTTGTAAAATATCTCACTGCCATAGAACTTATTTATGACACAGTGGAGGCATGTGGAAAATTTGACAGGTTGAGAGAGACATGTACCCAAAAGGTTTGGGAACCCCTGCTTTACCAATTTGATTCACCAGTTAGATTGGGTCCATTGTATTGTGAGGAGGGAACCTGTACCAAAATGAGTGCATTGAAGAAGCAGAAAGTTGACAGTGAATGCAGAGTGTGCAAATAAAATTGCTAAACAAAGCAAGCCACTCTCTGAAGGGGAGCTTTTGAAGGAGTGTATGATAGAAACTGTAGATATTTTTTGTCCAGAGAGAAAGAACAAATTTGAGAAAATAAGTTTATCACGCAGAATAGTTACCCGTCGTATCGAGGTAATCGTTGAAGACTTGGCTTGTGAGTTGAACGTCAAGTTTTATTCAATTTTCATAATTTAAAATATTTTTTCTCTCAGGTTATCGTTAACCTTGAACTAATAAGCCTATGTTGGATTTTAAACTAATACAGGGCATAGGCTATCTGTAACAACAGTGTGAAGTGGCCCGCTATACAGTTTCAAAATTTTATGTGGCCCTTGGGACAAAAAAGTTTGCCAACCCCTGCTCTACAGTGTAGAAACTCTATGGATTTTCAGCATCCTCTTCAGTTTCAAGCATCCTTAACAATATATCTCTGATGCTTCTCCCCCACCCTGTTCATGTCTGAATCCAGTTATTATGTAGAGATGGGAGGAGGATGATGCTGTGGCCTTCCTCACCCACTCTTTGTTGAGTCCCTGATTTCCAAGTCTTCTCCTGAGTGCTGTCATGCAAACTTTTCTATAAAGAACAGATTCTTCTGTTCTCAGTCCCCTGTGTTCTCTTGTCTTGCTTTTTGAAACCCGCATAACAAGGATTCAAGACTTGTTCTGAGGGGGTAGATGTGCCCCTTTGATGTCTCAGGTATTGGCAGATCTAACTGCTTGTGGTTCATTCGGAAAATGGCTGTAGCCAGATGGCCAGGTTCACACCTTTCACAGCCTCCTTTTCACTCCGAGGCCGGTCAGACCTGTCTCACAATCTCACATCATCTCTGATTTGTGTGATAATTGATGAGTGTGTGCAAATGTTGATCAATGGGAAGGCTAACATCAAGGGAATAGAAATATACCACCCTTACAGAGACACCAGTCATTCAATGCCTTCTTAAGATCATTGCAGTCCTTGACGTTAGGTGCCCCCACAACCATTGTTTCATGCTTTAGATGACACTGAATCATACTTCATACTGAAGTATAAGAGACATTTTATTCTGCTACAAGATTATTTTAGTTCTATTATAAATGAAAAGGTGCTATACCAAAGGAACAACAAGCAGACATATGCAGATATGATATTAACTCAAACACTGTACTATGAACTGGTACAGTACTTAAATAAATACACAATTGCTTGGCAGTGAAGAATGAGTGGTTCTAAATCCCAGAATGACAACAAATCCTTAACAATAAAATACATGTCAGGTAATATCACTGGTTCATGTATGGGCTATGTCATTAGCAGACCAAGTGGGTCTGATATTGCACGTGAGCAGTCATCCATTTAATGCTAACTTTGCTGGACAGGAACTGTTTAGCTTACAATGTGAAAGAAGCTTTATACTTCAGAAGATGAACATCTGTGTGTGTGATGTTCTGCAAAGTCACCTGTGGGTCTATTACATTTTAAGCCAGCTTTAAAGTTCTCCAAAAATTGTGTTTTGTTTTTCAAAATATAATTCCTGTAAACAGGTTTGTTACTGACTCAACTTATTTGTTGTAACTGTATCTGAAAATGAAACAAACAATAATGAAATTATGGAATGAGTAAAGGTTTATTCCATGCTGAAAAATATTTTTCAGCATTGAATAATCCTTTACATATTCCTTTGCAGCCTACGCATGCTAACGCAGCAATCTACTTTAAAATAGTTTAATTATTCTGACTGAAGGAGGCACTGTATCACTGTATAAACCAAGAGTTGAGTGAGTCCGCATACTATTTTACTGACACCTAGAGATGAGCGTTTGATTGTTGGATGGTGATTGATGGATAGTGTCTAGACCAATTTGATTTACAGTATCATTTTGCAGACAGAAGTAATGACATTTTAAAAAATTAAAAACTGTCAGCCATAAAAATCTGGATTCTACATAATCATGAAATAATGAAAAAAAAACATTAATAATGATTACTAAAAAGTCTATAGCAAAATGGATTATAAATCTTGTATTTTATTACATTGCTCATATGACAGAAAAAGCCTTGGTTGAGTAGTGTTTTACGCACAAGTTTTAAGATGAGTTGTTCTTTTTTAGTTGTTCTCATGATTTTCACCCGTAACTGTGTGGATGTAAGAATTAAATTTAATGTGATACTTAAAATCTTCTAAGCCAGCACTCCATCCAGGAAAGGCTGAGCTTGTTGACTCCGGTTTCACGTTAGTTAAAGACTTCGAAGCTTACAATGTTTAGGGAGAAATGGAATACCGGTGTGTATTTTTCCTTGTGATATTTTACGCTCTAGTTGAATGATAGGTGTCGCATTTTAAATCATTTTCGTAGCTAGAAATTATGAAACGCCCTGTTAAAAGCAAGGAAGTTTTTATGCCCCGTTGAAGTAAAACAAAATGCCTGACAAAGTATGGCTTGGGCAGATTCCAAGTGCTTGTACAAATGTGCTAAAGAAATTATACTTTGAGTATACAGCTTGTCCAAAGTCATCCATTATTAATACTATTAGTAATATCTTCAGTAAAGGCTTTGATGCATAAATATTTCTGATAAAGGTAGGTTGTGTACTTCTGTCCAACTGAGCAATCTTGCTTTCATAATATATACCAACATTTTAATGACTGATGATTAACATGCTGTAATACACAGTTCAAAATTAAAGGCTCAAATGCTGTACATGAGAGGTTAAGCTCCCCCTGGCGGTTTTACAAGGCGACGCCGGATAGTTAGTCACGTGACACACGTGACACACGTGACACACGTGACACCGCGTGATACTGCGTGATACTGTGACACGCCCACCGGGGTATGCCGCGAAATACCTCACCCATTTTGAATGGCTGCATCTGTACAGTATATACTTGCAGCAACTCTCTGGCTCAATCAGCGCAATTCAGGGGGTGTCTGAACAATTCACTCAGGCAGGCAAGCTACACCAAATATACTCAGCATATCTCTACCTTTATAATATAAACTACATTTCCCAACTTGCCACGTTAAAGAATTCAATTAAATAATATCCATAGATATCCATACTGGACATCAACTACTGTATTAGTATACCTAAATGTCATTATTACAATGCAATTTAATCTAGGCAACAAAGTCATTCAAATCATTACTCAAAACTTTTGTTTTAATCTGGCCTCATTTTTGTTTTTTTTTATGTGCTTATTTGCTTTTAAATATGTTTTTTAAAGCCACTATGTAACATATTTTATAATTAAAATATGAAATTAAATTGTTTTCTAATTACTATTTACACCAATAACTAATAATTATGTATATAGTATGTAATTTAACAAATATATATATATTAGTTTTATACAGTATTGAGACATATCTCATTTGGAGTTGCAGTAGGATTGTAGTAAGAACTGTCTCAACAATTTAATCATTGTATTTAATTAAATTGTCACTGGTATGTATACAACATGATTAATGAAGGAAAGCACTAATGGGTTAATAGAAAATAATCTACAAATAACGGGTGAATGTGCAATGTAGAGATATGTTATTTGTGGTGTCCTCTTTAATAGGAGATCTGTAATAGTAATGTGGGATCTGTAATAGGAGAAATACTGCTCTTTCCTACTTTATATCATTGATCTAGATTTGTGTACAGTTACTAAGTTAGTCATGTTTGTAAATAATACAATTCAATGTAGAAACACTGTAGAAAAAGCAAATTAATTTAAAAAAGTTTTAGATTAAATTCAACACCTAGTAGATACAAGTCCAGAGTATTTAATTCAGGAAACAAAAACAACAAACTATAATTTATAATGAGAAATACTCTGCATCGGTCTATAGAAGGCCAATCAGTCCAACACTCAGAGGCTTAACAGAATGATCTACACTGACAGACTAAGAGAACTGAATCATTTTAGTCTTGAACAGAGAAGACCAATAGGAGACTTCGGAATTGAGATAATACCATTTAGCAACCTTTTGAGTATCTTTGTCCTTAGTAATGAACTGAGTTTGCCAAGAAATTAATAATATCATTAAGAACTATGCTTGCCATTGATAGTTTAATATGAGCCACCTATAGCTTTTAAACCCTTAGTACAATCTGAATTGATGTATGATCCAGATCTGCTGTTTCCTTTGCCAGTGCACAAGAAACATGTGCTAACAATAATGCCTCTTCAGAGTTTTATAGTATAATATGTTAAGGAAAATGCCTGGTCTGCTTCTACTTTATTATCCTCTGGAAACATGGGTTGTACTATTCCCATCCCTTGAAAGGCCATTGTTTTTTTATAAATACTTTATATAGTGTTACCAAATGGAAAAGTTCACAATGACTGAACAGGCTATCAAAATTTTGTTCTGTTGAGTTGATTACCATAAACAAATTAGAACTACAGTCATTTCCATAATTCAGTGTTTTGTTATCTTAAATTACATATTAAGTATAATAGCTTTCATAATTCAGATTAATCGCCTCTTAGTTGTTATTAAAAATGCATGTGACAGTTAATTGAATTTACTTGAACAGTCATCAAGGTACTATAAATGCAAATAAATGCTTGCTCACAGATAAGTTTAAAACTTTTGCAATTGTCATTAACTTCCTCTAAAATGAGAGAAAAGTGTTTTTTTTTAATTTTGTGTTACATTATCGTGTAATATATTAAGATTTTGGGAAAAGTATACTGTAGCTCCTTTTTTGCATGTTTTACACTTCTGAACAAAATCTAATTGAAAATTGATTATAAAAATAATATTATACATTACGTTTATAAAGAGCCTGTCACAAAGTTCTGGTGCTGTTTTAATATTAAAAGTCATACTAATATGGTGATGTACCTCTTATTGTTCTTTGTCTAGGAATGCCACACTGGTGCTGTCATACCATGATATATACAGTATATATTGGTGTAGTGGTTTGATGGGTTTACTGAGACAATTATTAATTGTAGCAGTAATCACGAGGTTGTTCGTTGGGGCTTTTAGAAAATCAATCGTCAGAACAACTAACAACGCACACACACGGGTTCAATACACGGGATACATTTATTAATATAAACTGTGCACCAAACATATACTAGTCTGCCTGGATACGAGCGGCAGACCTTACTGTGAGGGTTATCAATATACAAGGTATATAATCTCGAAGAGATGCAAACACAAAGAGATACACAACAGAGAATATATGTCAATATATATCGTTCGGTTACCAAATCGCTAATCAGTGTTATTACCCACTGTTACTCTAAACTCGGAAGTAAATACATTACTCATGAATTAAATTGATAACAACTTGTGTTGAGGTACAATTGAATTCTCGAGACGCAATGTAGAACATGGGGTTTACTTATCCACTGTGTTTGGATTTGGAATTTCCCGGCACGAACACCAAACCAGCTGACAGGCTCTGTTGCAGCCTCTGTTCCAGCGGTTGTCCAATGGGCGTTGTGTCGGCGTCCTCTGGCTACCGGCCAACCAGTCGAGGTGCAGCTCGGAGTAGGACGGGCGGAGGAATCTAACTGCGGCGCGCAGGGCAGTTGTTGCTCCGAGGGGATCTACCAGCAGTCCGGCTGGCTAGTAGAAAGTCTCTATGCACAGAGTGTGACCGCGAGTCCTCACAAGTCACTCTTTTGCCTGGGAAGAAGCTGGTTCGTTCCCGGTCCAGCGCTGCTTCTGAATAAGCTATTCAGGTTGTCGACGAGGGTCCAACTGTAGGCTGCCGTTGATCAAGCGGAGCATTCACGTTGGTAGAATTCTGGGTACGTACGGGATCCTCGGCCTCGCGCTTAGAACAAAGTCCAAGTCCTTTTGCAGACAACAGCAGTTGTCACGTGATTGTCTCTGAGGATGCGCGAAAATGGCCAAGGAGAGCTCAGAACTGAGCTTGCGCTCCCTTTTTGATCAAGACCCAGATGTGTGCTGATTGGTTGAGAGTTTGGCAGGCATTGGAGACCCACGTGGTATTACCACGCCCTGCCAGTCCCTGATTGGTTGGTCAAGGTGAGATATAAGTCACTTACTCTTGACACTTAGGAATGCAGTCCAGATGTCCATTCAGCACTCCCTAGACTGATAGGCGCCAATGGATGACCATTGATCATGATAGCCAGGCTTAGCTAATTGCATCCCCGTCTGGGAGTTTGTTTCTTATCAAAAGAAAACATCTTAAATCAGCTTGCATGAATTCTTTCTCTGTGGCTGCACCACAGAGATGGAGGGTGAGATGGGGCCTCTTTTAGGAGCATACCAACGCTTAATTCTGTCTTATTAACAAGCATTGCCGCTACATTGGTCAGAGCCAAGCAAGGGCATTAATATTTAAGGTTCTGGTCCCAGACCTTTTGGTTGGTCAACTCATAAAATCTGCAAAAAATAAGTTAAGACAAGTGTTATTTTTTTGGTACGGCCTCATTGTTTAGGCACGACCACATTTTTTTTTCCCGGTTCTAGTCGATCTAGTTTGTTTATTTTTCTTTTATAGTTAGTTAGCTTTGTTTGTTTTTTTTCTTTTTTTGTCTTTCCTCTCCCAATTTGAATATGAACCTTGACTTCTGGTTCCCTGGATTTGCGATAATAATTGATAAAATTGATTTGTTTTCCCAGAGGAATCCGATCTCTTGGGTGTTCTTTTTATGTTGCGGCTTTTGGTCACACCCCAGACATATTTTTAAGTTCGTAACACTAGAGACATCAATAATCGCTCCCTCATTGTAACAACAATTTTAAGAAAACACTATATTGCTCGTGTAATAGCCTTACTGTCTGTAGGAACCATAAAATGCATGTGGCAGTTCAGAAGTTAAATTGTTAATACTGTATTTAATAGCAATTAATGTCTTTGTTCTAAGAATCTTCTGTTAACCTGTGTATTATTCACTCAGTCTCCCAATGAGCTATGAAGCGCTAGTGTTAACAACCGCGCTTACATACTAGTTTTTTAAAATACAGTATATGTAGACCATATAACATATAACATGCTGTTTATGTTGTGGATCTTACTTCATACCATAAGGTGATTCTAGATGTATATAGGAAAAGAGATATGAAGTCAAAGACTTTTTGCTGCTTTGAAAAATCGTCTGAAGTAATATGTTGAATGAAGGAAACTGCAATAATAGAGGTCTTTGTGGTTGCTTCCTTTCTTTTTCTCACATCATTCTTTTTCAGTCTCTCTCTTTACAACACATTTAATTAATCTATTATTTCAGAATTAGATAGAGTATCCATTTATTAAATGTTGCTTCTTATCAAAGAAAGTGTGAGACCACACTAATTATAATATTTTAGTTGTCGCATGGCAAAAGCTATAATTTAATTAGTAATTTATAATATAATTAGTATTTGGAATAAGGACTTGAATGTTACACAGGAAGAATGTTCTTAGGAAAATATCTGGAACAAAAAACATTTAGCTAACAAAAATCCCAAACATGCTTCACTTAAATATTCTTTACATGATGTATTTGATCCTCATCATATGAAGTTATTGGTTCCTTGTGTATATTCTGCCTGGGTGACATTGTCCATGGAATCTCCAGACATGCTAAGATTTTACAATTTTTTGTCCACTGTTCCAAAGAAGGGTAATCCTTGCTCTCCCCAAGTACATTTCTTAAATAAGTTTCATTTTGTTCAGTTACAGCAATTGAAATAGAAATTTGGGTTCTATGTTAGGAACCTTTCCATTTCCTCCACTGGCATCACTGGATCCTGGCCTATTTGATATAATTTCCATATATTTTTTTTTAAATCACATGATCCTGGGGGGTTGAGGGCTGGCATAGATTGCTTGGAGTGTTGCAGCTGATATCATGTCTTAATCATAAATATGTAATTCCTACTTAGGTGTTATTTGAGTAATATACTTGTAGGGGACATGACTTATGGCAGAGGGCAATATTGGTGTGTTATACTGTTTTTTTTTCATTTTGTTTTGAAGACTTAAAACTACTATACAATGTTTGGCAAAATGAAAGCTAGTCAGAACATTAACCTTCTCAATTCCTATTACAACCCAAGTTTTACTTAAGCATACCAGAACATGTAAGAGGACACTAGATGAGATGTCATTGGGTAGACACACAGTTATTCAGGCAATACAGTAATTTAGCTTTTCTGTGCAATTTTACACTACAGTACTTGTCTCCAATAGCAAGCCAATTACCTTTTTTTATATATTTTATTATATGACTGTAAGGTTTGACATAAACCAAATGAAAGAAAAACAATTTCAAAGGTGTAAACTTTATTTTGTAGAAATTTCCAAAAAGACATACAAACTCAATAAATTGACATGAGGTTAAGGGAACTCACAGTTTGATCTACTGAACCATGCTCTTTTATGCCAGAGTAAATGATGAATGTGTTTCATTTTAAAGTAAAAACGTTCATGTCACAAGAAGAGGCAATATGCTCTCACTGTGCCATTCTGTATGGATTAAACTGCCCCATTAATTATGGAAATAAAGATCGCTATTTTTTATTCATATTACATATGAAAGAGATATGAGAAATAGAATTTTGTTGAAAGATTTTGTCCACCCCCCTCCATGCCCTCTGACCCCCGACCCCCGACCCCTTGCCACATCCTTTGAAGTTGTAATTGTAAAACCTGACAGACAGTCACCATCACCACTACAACAATCCACCCCCCCCACATATCCTTTATGGACATGCCTTTCACATGCTGTTTCTAGCTGAATGGATTTGTCAAAACAGAATGGGAAAGAGAAAAACTGTAATTGGCAATTTATAATTAACCTGCTGCTTAAAAACCAATGTCTAAAATGCCAAATTAAAATAATTTTTATCCAAGTGAGAGAATTGTGCGTTTTTAATCAGCCAAATCCCATCCCCACGCAACTATCCATTTCAACACCATCTGTTCTCTGTGACTGACATGCTATCAGTATGAGACTCAGATCACACTGATTGCCTTATCATTGACAGACCTTTTCTCTGTATACATATATATATAGTTATACATGATATAGAATCATACTTTCTAGTTGAAATTTTCCTATATTTACTGATATGTACATATAGTTTGAAAAATGTTAAGATAATTAAATTGCAATAAATAATTTAAAGCCCAGATATCTCAGATGTGCCTGAGTAATGGTGCCTTTTTTTCACCCCCATTTTGGGGAAACTTTTCAGTGTTTATCTTTTTCCAAATCAGATGAATTTGCAACCAACAGTGAGCAAAGGAGTTGCAATTTAGAAAAAATGGACTTGTGAGAGGAAAGAATGGTCTGGGTGATGTTGAAGTTGTATTCCATCCTGATTCATAGGCTGTCAAAGGTTCTTACCTGCCTAAGAAGAAGGGGAACAACTGAACAGAGACCTTACCATGTAAGGAAAGGAAAGCCTAAAATAAAGTAAATACAGAATAATCAAAACATAGAATCTTCAGTTATATTCTGTAGGTGGTTTAGAGGGCAATAAAAAATCTAATGGATAACTCTTTCCTTTGAGAATAGTGCATTATTCCCTTTTGTAGAAGAATCAGTAATCTGCCTTGATAATAAAAAGAATGTCTGCAGAGGACCCCTCACCTCATTAGTTAGGCTCCAATATTTTATTTTTCCTCTCCCTGTACTGTTCCATTATTTTAGATACTTTGCAGCTAGTACTTCACCTGCCAGTCATAATTTAAGGGTCTGAGAGTTGCTGGAAGATATTTGGTTTGCTATTGTTCACCAGAGTCTTTTGTTGCACGGTAAAGATAGCTTTCTTAAACCAGTCACCCAGCAACTTACAGAGGTTAATGAATTGCCAAAGAAGATGCGTCATGGTTTTCTTCTTTGGTGAGGCATCAATAAATTGAAAATCATCATTGATTAATCAAGGCGCTTTCCTCTCTCTAACCCTGGCCATCACTTAGCCTGCCTACAACATTATTGATGACTCTTTAGCATGCAAAGTAAATCTTCTGCATTTAGCACTAACAAAGCCTCACTATGCTAAATTCTCTTGTGTCAATTTTCAGATAAACCCAAAGCTGAATCTAGGAAGATGAGGAAACACAACAACACACATTATGACTCCTTTTCCCGTTATTTCCATTTCTTTGTGAAATAAATATGCACATATAATAATAATAATAATAATAATAATAATAATAATAATAATAATAATAATAATAATCATTATTATTATTATTGTTATTGTTATTGTTGTTGTTGTTATTATTATTATAATATATGTATGTATGTTTTTAAAATTCTTTCATATTGTTTAAAGAAAATAAATTGAAGATATCCGAGGAACAAAGGTACTGTACTGCACAAAATGAAGTGTGCACACCATTTATTCCATCATAAATCTTTTTTCTATTGTATGTGGTGTACTAAAGAATTCCATTTTCATTATATTAGAATCCATTATTTCCCTGATTAACTATGTAAAAATTAAAGTCATAGTACTATATGTAGAGTGCTATAGCACTAAACCATATGTATTGCATGCCTTTTTGAGAATTCCCAATACATTTCAGAAACGAACAGTAGTCACATTTGGCTCTTTAGCAAAGGGATTTTGGAAAAGGTATTCTTAAAACAGAAGAATTAATCCACTTTTTGTTAAATAGCCATGGTCTGCAAGATAGCCACTTTCACTTCATAAGCATTGCTTACCTCCTTCACTGTAACACAAAAAGTGTTGTAGTTTACAACTAACTACAAACCGTATTCACCCTCTATCAATGTTTTCATTCAAATATTAAAGAATTTAGTCCAGTATATTTTAAGAGAATAGTCCCAAACCCCGGTCCCTCTACTGAGCTTCAATCCAACAGATATTTTCAGTGTTTAAGTTGCAGTAGGCATATCCTGGTCCTTGTCTGCTGGTGTGTCTGAAGGTTTTCACTCCACTTTAGCTATTAATAACCTTAATTCATTCAATCTATCCTTTTTTCACTGATCTTTACTGTGTAGACTTTCTTTGACTCTTTAAATTATTCTTTCTTAACTGCAAACTTCCAGGATTGGTGATCCTGCTTTACTATTATCTGGCTTTATGGTGAAGAAAATTGAGAGTTCTAACTTTAAATTAATTAATCTTCTGAACAGTTACTGTAAAAGGTCAAGCACACAGTTGCATCTTCCATCACATTAATCCCTACTGATTACATCACGCATGATTTGTAGCATTATTTTATAAAGCTTTCTTTGTTTTTATATATATGAATGTATTGCTTTTATGTTTCTTAATATATTATGGGTCATTAGTAAGTTTCAGACTAAAACAATAAGCATATTATACTTTTGTAAAATTTCTATAAGGTCATGGATGTGCTTCTGTAGATTAGCACCAAAGAGGTGTAGGCATTGCTTAGTTTAAGACCTGTCTGTTCAATTCAGATTTGTGTTGATGATAATTTAGCAGAAATTCTTATATGGTAAGTTATAAGATATATCATGATATGATAAGATGATAAGTTAGCTCTTTCGGTTGGTAGTAAGTGTCCATTCAAGGATCTGATTCAGACTGAAATAATTCAGTCTGACTTTTCTTGAAGGTAACCATATTAGCTTGTAAAGAACAGTGTTACTGGACAGTTTGTTCCAAACTTCCAAATCCCTTTGCAGTGGCAAATACAGAAACAACAATAGAACTATGGTGCCGGGGACATAAAGCAGACTTACTACTTTTACTATAGTTAAGCTCTGGTTACCCATGTGATACCTATTGGATTTTTTCATAAGGACAAAACCTATATACGAGAACAGTAGAAAAATCCACATTTCTAGAAGTGGAAAAAATAACAGTCTATAATGAATGGAAAATTAGATTTATGTGTGGATAATAACCAATTAACTTGAGTCTATCAATTGTTAGCAACTGGATCTTTTGGAGAAGATAGACGTGCAAAGAAGACAGACATACTGTAATAGAGGGACAGAGTTATGCTGTGAATGGAAAAGAAAATGGGAGACCAGAGGAAAACTCAAAGAAGCAAATTCCATGTTTATTTTCAGATAGATGCTTTAGTATGCAGGACAGAGCATTTTGTCAAAGGAACTAAACTGTGATTGCTTCCCAGGGTATTTTGCATCTTATTCTCCTGTTTAGGAAAACAAATGTGATTATATCCTTTTTCCTTACAGTCATATCTGAAGTTTTCTATCACCAGCTTTTAAACCTCATCATATCTAACAATGTTGTTTAGTTTCATCATCTCTTAACTTCTTAGAACAAGCTAGGCTTATTCACATGCATAATAACACACTGTATGAAGACAGAAGATCCAATTATACTGTATTAAATAAAAAATAACACCCATTTCTTTTTACTTTCATGGGTTTGATGTTACTAAAGCAGCTTTATGTTCTGGAATTGAATGGATCAGTAGTTTGTCTATGGTTTGAATGAAGAAACATAAATACATGTGATATATAAATAGATAATGACATTTGTGCTACATGTAAAATGTAAAACTATTTGAGCCATATAGTTAAATTCTCCTACATGGTTACATTCTCCTAGCTACCACATGTGCAGATGCAGCCATTCAAAGTGCACGGTACAGACACGTACCGGAGGTAATTGCGCCACCAGATTTGATAACGCTATAAAAACGCTATAAAATAATGTGACTAGGCACAGAACAAGTTTACAGCACAGTACAATAATAAATGCTGACCATGACTTTAGAAGCATAAATTACCTTACACTCAATTTAAACACAAGCTGTCTTTAGCCCTCTAAGCTGGTTCATACAGAAATGTAGAGATCCAGGCTCAGAACACACAGCTTCATTAGCGAATACATATGCAGGACAACTAGAGAAGACGTTTTACAGAGGATGGATTTTTAGAAACATCCCATCAGTGACATCACTGAAGTCAACTCCTAGGTACTGTAACTGTCGTGTGGATAGTTTCACAAGAATCAGACAAAGGTTTAAGCATCGCTTGTTCTAGATAAAACTGGAAAAAAAAAACAACAACCCATAATGTACTTCTTTGCGGCTCTGTTTGCCCAAATCATATATTCACAACGTGAAATTTAGAAAATAATATTACGTAACCAAAATCCGCAATATGGAAACAGAACCTGTGTAATTGTTGGTAGATGATGTACTCGTAACATTTTTACAAGACGAACTACAACATTTAAAAAATGACTTGTACGTACTTGATATGTCTAATCAATCCACGGGTCCCAGCACAAAACGAAACTAAAACGCATACCGTTTCGCGCTTCTTATTAGTTGCTCAAAAGTAATTTGACCGAATGAAATGCATAATATAAACCTAGAAACATATACGTGAGCAGTACTTAAGCACTGTAGTATCGGTGTTAAGACATACCTCTCAAATACTGTAAATCAAGTTAAAAATATCTCAAGACCGATTCTGGTCATAATGAAACCATGTTTCGTGTATGTTTTCTTTAAAGTACCGAGACCAGCCATATACTGTATGTTTATGTTCCAAAATTAATATCGTTTATGGCCTTCACACGCGTTGCAGTATGCTCCTATTCTTTTTATGCTCAGCTACTAAGATTTCCCTTCAGTGGTAAAATTCCATATGAATATTCAATACTTAAATGGGCACAGTTAAGACATTAAATATACATATACATACTGTATACAGTACAGTTTTCATACGGTAATATGTTTATGTTCCTAAATCAATCTCTTTTATGAGCATGTGAAAGGCATGGTGAATCGATTCTCAAAAATTACTGTACTTTGCATGATTGGAAACAAATGCGTGATTGCGAAATGCTGTGGTGTTACTTTTACAAAGACAGTCAATGAAAAAAAGAATGTTGACCAGGGCAATACTTTGAGTTTACACTTACAGCTTGTCCAAGGTCATTCATTATTAATACTATTAGTAATATCTTCGTTAAAGACTTTGATGGCGACAGCTCAAACATGAGAGGTTGAGCTTTATTAGCTCCACCTTGCGGAAATTCCGGATAATATTATTTTGCTTGTCTTATTATAGGAGAATTTACGGTAACTAGCGGTATTTACCGGTAACTCGCGGTAGACTGCGTACAGCGTTCCGGAAAATAATGCGGTATCGCCTGCGCATTTTGAATGGCTGCATCTGTAGCTAACCTGGTGTGTGAAGGATTTGCACACATAAACCCCCCTTTTTCATGGGAATTAGCCACCCCTGATGTAATTAGCCTCCCCAAGCAGAATGTGGTTAATCTCTTGCATGTCTAGAAGCAATTCCTCTCAACTTTGTTTTTCACCCCTGTGCTCCTACTGTATTTAGTACCACCATCTACTGTAATTTTCTCCCAATTTTTGAGAGTCTTTACGCTGCCCTCTGGTGGACTCACTCAGCTTTGGCACTCCAGATGTGGCTGCTCTATTACACTGGGTAATGTAGTCACTCAATGGCATCCTTTATTGCAAATGTTAGCATAAATATTCATTATATAGAATAAAGATTTTTGTGTTCTATTCATTTTGTTCCATTAAACATTATAATTACCATGATGTTTAAGAGAAATATTCACACTTCACACTAAAACATAAAACAGTTTTGTTTTTGTGCCTATTATCAAACTTGAAAAATAAAATCTTTGTAAGCATTAAGCAATGAATGCCAACAGCAATGCAGCTCTCAACTGGCTACCCACTGAAGCTAAGCAGGGTTGAGCCTGGTCAGTACCTTGGACCTCCTGGGAAGCTACAGATGCAGCCATTCAAAGTGCGCGGCACAGACACCGCAGTACAGTACCGCAGGTATGATGACACGCGATACCGCGGTACGTGATTGGTTGACCGACAGGGGCACTCGTGGTCCGTTGGTCTGTCGTAGAAAGACTTACTGTACTGTAAACGTCTTTACTGTGCCCGTTGTAGATATTGAATTTTACCACTGAAGGGAAATCTTAGTAGCTGAGCATAAAAAGAATAGGAGCATACTGTAACGCGTGTGAAGGCCATAAACGATATTAATTTTGGAACGTAAACATACAGTATATGGCTGGTCTCGGTACTTTAAAGAAAAAAATACGCACCAGTATTCCATTTCTCCCTAAACATTGTAAGCTTCGAAGTCTTTAACTAACGTGATACCGGAGTCAACAAGCATACTTTTAGAATTTGATTAAAAGGGAATATAATATGGAATCGCGTATCTAAAGAATTTAATAACGGTATGATTATATCCGTGTACTGCGGCAGGTCTGTGTAGGGCTGTTTCGCCTGCCTGATCATGCGAGCTGGACAGTTTGCGTTACAATATAAACATTTATATTGATTTAAATCGTGTTCTGATTTAAATCGCAAACGCGTGTTTAATTATGTGTTTTTTAATCATGATCAGGCTAGTGCATTTCTACATTTTCTGTATGAACCAGCTTAGAGGTTCATACAGAAAGACAGCTTGTGTTTAAATTGAGTGTAAGGTAATTTATGCTTCTAAAGTCATGGTCAGTATTGTTGTACTGTGCTGTACTGTGTCACATTATTTTATAGCGTTTTTATTGCGTTATTAAATCCGGTGGCGCTGTGTTAGTTTCCTGACTCACATTATTTAAACTGCGACACTGATCATTCATCTCTAAATAAACTTTATTTTATATAGCGTTTTAAGCCAATAGGTAATTAGATTGCTCATAAACCTAATCACTTTTTCTACATAAACACAGCGTGATTGCTCTCTGAAAATGCTTTTCCGTTATTTTTAAAGTAGGCTCAGATTTCAACTATAGATCGTATTATTATAAACTTTCTTGGAAAAATGTATTTTATGTAAACCATGTTTGCTATTAATTCATTTAGGGCTAAAATACGTTCATTGTCTTCTAATCGAGTCGAGTTGACATTGGAAGCCTGCCACACCCGGACCGTTAAACCAACGCATTAGCACGTCAAAGCCCATTGAGCCAGTATTGGCTTTAGTATCCCCCCCTTTCTCCCCTCAATTCAATTCAATTCAAGGTGTTTTATTTGCATGACAGATGGGTACAAGCAGTGTTGGGTACTGTATGTATATTGTAACGCTTACGGCAGACAGGCACTGTGTAGGAGTCGACGCACCAGAGCAGCGCCTGCAATTTTTATATTTATAACTTAGTTTTTAAAATTAGTCAAGCAATACGAAGCATCTCCTTTTACTTAGTGCCTGAGCATACTGCAACGCGTGTGAAGCCCATAAACGATATTAATTTTGGAACTTAAACATACAGTTTATGGCTGGTCTCGGTACTTTAAAGAAAACATACACACCAGTATTCCATTTCTCCCTAAACATTTTAAGCATCGAAGTCTTTAACTAACGCGATACCGGAGTCAACAAGCATACTTTTAGAATTTGATTAAAAGGGAATATAATATGGAATCGCGTATCTCCAGAATTTAAAGACCAGACAATCGCAAACTCGTTTTCAATAAAATTATTTTATTCATTCAGCAGTTTGTGAGAGGGACATCCAGCAGGGAGAGACACACACACGGTTTTCATTGACAACATTGTTTTTTTTTCAATTCCTCTTGTCTAACAGGAATGTTTTGTTTGTGGACAGACTGTTAGACAAGAGGAAAAGACCGCCTCCTCCTACGAAGCATTTCGTTGATCCGATCACGAATTCTTTTCCAGTCGTACGCAGCAAGGGTTGAGAATCTCCGATTCACCATCGTACTAATGGTTTCCCGGAGATTGCAAGGCAAGGCACTTTTGCCTCTGGACCCATCGAAATTTACAGACGTGGTCCACCCCCAGTAAATTTCAAAAGTCACAAGATTTCGAAACACGAGGGCGGCGTAGCGGTCGGCTCTTGCTTTCCCGTCTATGCCGATGCACTGCAAGTACAACCCCCCCTCCATCTCCTGGGTGATGGGTAGCAGTTGGACATCTGGGAGAATTATTCGTCCCACTGGCATCTGTGAATTCCGCTGTGCTTCCTGGGGGGAGATAGCCGGCGGGGACAGCATCAACAGATTCCTGCGCGGTGGTGAACTGAGAGGCCGGGATGGAGTGTCCTGAGGCGGTCTGTGCTCTGCGGGGGGCAGAGCTTCCGCCAGGTATTGCAACCTGCGCGGCGGGGAGAGGCACTTTTCGGGAGACAGCTGCTCAACTGTTTGACTGCTGGAACATACTGTCTCCTTCCTCTGCATTTTCAGGAGTGTCTCTAGCCTCCCAATCCTCCCCAGTAATGCATCGTACTGCTCCCGCTGCTGCCGAAATGTCTCCATACAGGTGCTGCTTCTACAGGTTGGCACCCTGGCCAGTGGCCGAGAGCAGTTAAAGACTTCGATGCTTAAAATGTTTAGGGAGAAATGGAATACTGGTGTGTATGTTTTCTTTAAAGTACCGAGACCAGCCATAAACTGTATGTTTAAGTTCCAAAATTAATATCGTTTATGGGCTTCACACGCGTTGCAGTATGCTCAGGCACTAAGTAAAAGGAGATGCTTCGTATTGCTTGACTAATTTTAAAAACTAAGTTATAAATATAAAAATTGCAGGCGCTGCTCTGGTGCGTCGACTCCTACACAGTGCCTGTCTGCCGTAAGCGTTACAATATACATACAGTACCCAACACTGCTTGTACCCATCTGTCATGCAAATAAAACACCTTGAATTGAATTGAATTGAGGGGAGAAGGGGGGGATACTAAAGCCAATACTGGCTCAATGGGCTTTGACGTGCTAATGCGTTGGTTTAACGGTCCGGGTGTGGCAGGCTTCCAATGTCAACTCGACTCGATTAGAAGACAATGAACGTATTTTAGCCCTAAATGAATTAATAGCAAACATGGTTTACATAAAATACATTTTTCCAAGAAAGTTTATAATAATACGATCTATAGTTGAAATCTGAGCCTACTTTAAAAATAACGGAAAAGCATTTTCAGAGAGCAATCACGCTGTGTTTATGTAGAAAAAGTGATTAGGTTTATGAGCAATCTAATTACCTATTGGCTTAAAACGCTATATAAAATAAAGTTTATTTAGAGATGAATGATCAGTGTCGCAGTTTAAATAATGTGAGTCAGGAAACTAACACAGCGCCACCGGATTTAATAACGCAATAAAAACGCTATAAAATAATGTGACACAGTACAGCACAGTACAACAATACTGACCATGACTTTAGAAGCATAAATTACCTTACACTCAATTTAAACACATGCTGTCTTTCTGTATGAACCTCTAAGCTGGTTCATACAGAAAATGTAGAAATGCACTAGCCTGATCATGATTAAAAAACACATAATTAAACACGCGTTTGCGATTTAAATCAGAACACGATTTAAATCAATATAAATGTTTATATTGTAACGCAAACTGTCCAGCTCGCATGATCAGGCAGGCGAAACAGCCCTACACAGACCTGCCGCAGTACACGGATATAATCATACCGTTATTAAATTCTTTAGATACGCGATTCCATATTATATTCCCTTTTAATCAAATTCTAAAAGTATGCTTGATGACTCCGGTATCACGTTAGTTTAAGACTTCGAAGCTTACAATGTTTAGGGAGAAATGGAATACCGGTGTGTATTTTTCCTTGTGATATTTTAAGCTCTAGTTGAATGATAGGTGTCGCATTTTAAATCATTTTCGTAGCTAGAAATTATGAAACGCCCTGTTAAAAGCAAGGAAGTTTTTATGCCCCGTTGAAGTAAAACAAAATGCCTGACAAAGTATGGCTTGGACAGATTCCAAGTGCTTGTACAAATGTGCTAAAGAAATTATACTTTGAGTATACAGCTTGTCCAAAGTCATCCATTATTAATACTATTAGTAATATCTTCAGTAAAGGCTTTGATGCATACATATTTCTGATAAAGGTAGGTTGTGTACTTCTGTCCAACTGAGCAATCTTGCTTTCATAATATATACCAACATTTTAATGACTGATGATTAACATGCTGTAATACACAGTTCAAAATTAAAGGCTAAAATGCTGTACATGAGAGGTTAAGCTCCCCCTGGCGGTTTTACAAGGCGACGCCGGATAGTTAGTCACGTGACACACGTGACACACGTGATACCGCGTGATACTGCGTGATACTGTGACACGCCCACCGGGGTATGCCGCGAAATACCTCACCCATTTTGAATGGCTGCATCTGTATGGATGCTGCTGGAAGTGGTGTTAGTGGGACTAACGGGGGGCGCCCACCCTGCAGTCTGTGTGGGTCCTAATCCGGGCACCATCTTTCGGATAAGACGTTAAACCGAGGTCCTGACTCAGTGCATTTCTCGATAAGATTAGGGAGTTATCCCAGTTTCCGGGACAAATTTCCCCCCTCGGCCTTACCGTGGCCTCCAAATTGTCCCCATGTATGATTGGCTTGCACTTCCCCAGTGCTGGACTGGCGTTGTCCAGGGTGTACCTTGCCTTGCGCTTGTTGCTTGCTGGGTAGGCTCCGACTTCTTGTGACACTGTGTGGGGTATAAAGCAGTGTGGCAAATTACATAACATTAAGCAATGACTAAGTTCAACAATATTTTCATGTATGTTATAAAATTGTTATGCTTTTCTTAAAATTATGTGTTGTGTATAGATCCTTATAAGTATGGGAGCAAAACCGAGTACATCATGCTTTTTGTGTGGTAGAACTTTTTTATTTTCTTCCTACATTGTAAGTACTTGTTAAATATCTAATTTATATTAATTTTCTTCAGTTTTTTTATTTGTCAGTTTTTCTTTTGCCAATATTTATACGGTTGTAGTTTTGCCCACTGTTTCCATATGATGGGCAAACAAATGTGAACCAGTCTCATGTTGTTTTTGTTTATTTTTAGAGATTATTGGCCTTCTGTACAGTTCACGCCCAATCCTTTTTTAATCTGTGCATTAAAATGGCATGATCAAGATTTATTGCCACATGTCTGTGTTGTATTTGTCCACCACATAACAATTAAGGGTCAGATAATGATGGAATATGGTTAAGAGATGTAAGGATTAGGAGCTAGACCTAGAGTTAGGGATCTGGATTAGGGTATAATCATTACATTTAAATTCAAGTTTTCTAAGCAAGATAATAGAATTATTTCATGAATTTATTCTGTTTTTATATGAAGTGCAGCACTTTATCCTTTTCAAAAATTAAACTTATGCATTGTATATACCCAGAGCAATGCTTTTATAGATAAAATGTTAACAGAGATTATTGAGTGGATTGGTAAATCATTATATACAAAATAATCCTTAATCTCCAAAAATCCTGATGTGGGAGAGTATTATTTTTTAATTCATGTAGAATTCTGTTACAGTTTTAATACATTATTAAAAAGAAATGACTGACACTTCGACAACAAAAGAAAGAAATGCCAATGTTATGTGGCAAATATACATGAAGAAATCCATAAAAAAACAAGGGCTAAGGATGAAAATTAAAACACTCAATGGCTAATGGAAAAAAATGATTGGCACCTGAAATAAGCAGAAAGCACAAGAAAAATATAATTCAGTAAGCAATGTATTCTCTAGAATACTAGATCAGATTAAAAAGGTGAAAGCAATAACAATTATGTTAGTATAGAATATAAATTTGAAAATAATTATTTTTAATAAAAAATAATTGGGGAATGAAGGGACAATGTCTATTTTTTTTTCTTTAAGGAGAAATCCAGCCTAGACAGTGCTCCCAAAGCAAATTGTTTAGTTTACCTGTACCAGTCCTAAAATGTCTTCAAGAACTGTGGTCTGTTTAAAGGAAATCCATTGAAAAGCAAAATTCCACATTAACTATCCCAGACTTTGTTCAAAACATATTATTTGTGTTTTCTAAAGCACCTGCATTTCATCACACAGACAGTCTCAAATATCTGAGCTTTCAGGATAGTCTCCTAAGCCACAGATGAAGCCTTCCTTGAAGGACAGGCCAACATGCACATGCATTTGCTAAAACTTCACATTGAAACATGGCTTGAAAATGAACAGGCTTCAAAAACAAACAGGAGGCAATATTTTGATTTCAGAAATTCCTCACTGTTTAAGATTTAAGATTTAGAAATTATTAGACAGACTCTTTCTGTTTTGATGTCAATCGTTTATTAATAAGTTAATAAGGACTCATCAAAAGCACACAGTAAATATTATTTATCTGTTGTATTTGTTCTCTAGTTAATAGTAGATATAAGCTATTATATTGCTTGTTATACTGTATATATAGCATACATTTATATTATATAAATTGCATTATGGAATAGTTTGTGCAGATTTTTGTTTTACATTAGATTTGTTATTTAATTCTGATATTTATAGTTTTGCATTAAAAGTGTCCATAAACGTGATTGTAAGACAAAGGAGGTCGAGAAAAAAATGGCTCATTTAAACTTTCCAAAACACGTAAGTGTCTTTAATGTAAATCAGCTTTTGAATTATAGGGTACCTAAATTATCATCATTAGGTGTACACTAAGTGTTGCTAAATGCCTTTCCAATTATGCAATTGGAAGTTTCCCATACATGGATGTACTTCCAAAACATATACTGTATATATAAATTTGATGAAAGGGTGTTGGAGGTCAATGGGGATCAATGTACTGTACCAATGTCAAGGTTTACAGTCAGTTTTGTCTTCAAGAACATATTGGGAAACAAACAGAAAACTGAAATTTAAAAATAGGTTTTTAAATGATTGTGCATAACGCACTTCCAGCTACACCAACCTACACTACCTTAATAGAAATTTGTTCTTAAGAGGGCCTCTGGGCTAATGGAAAACACAGTGGCAGATTCAGTTGTTTTTATTACCAGTGTGTTTTGTCTTGCCTTGAACAAAGATTTCATAATTGACAACATTAACCCAATCTTAAATAAAAAGTAATTGGAACGAACAAGAAAGCTTAATACGTCATGTAAAATGATCAAAGATAAGAGAAAGCAGACATTCAGTGCTTAAGAAGTAAGCTGTAAGAAACTAAGATTTATTAGGTGTCCAATACAATAGAATATTGACAATATTCTATTACCTGTCCCATGAGCTTTCTCCACAATACAGATACTGTACTGTATATGCACAAGGTATTCTGATATTCATCTAAAACTGTGAATAGCAATCACAATGTTGTAAACACCATGATTAAATGTAACATCCATTATTCTGAAGCTCAAGAACATTGAATTGGAGCATTTCTAAAGTGATGGGATAGATGTGAGAATGATCCAGTTGTTTCATTTAGCTGTCTACTCTACTTTTTGTTCAGAACATATTTTTTGATTCTGGTAAAATGACTAATACAAATGTTAGTTAAAATAATAAAATACCAACATAGCAGGGTGAAAACTGTTGTAATTAACAAAGAAAAACACTATTTTTTATCTTTGTTTTGCACATCATATTTATGGCATACAAATTACAATCCATTACATTTTCACAATACTGAAAATAGCTTCCTTAACATTTTATCACCTCTGGAAAGAGTCAATTTATGTCTGGTAAGATGTCCCCTCAAACATTTTGTAATATCTCTGGAAGTTTATATAGTAGAAGCCTGGTTTATGGTTCAAATTAATGCTAAATGCTAAAGCTAACAACAATGAAAATCTCACATTGTTTAATAATAGTACACAGTATGATTTGTTACTGTGGTAAAGCTTCACAGTATTTAAAAGAAAATGTGTGGTATTTAACTCATGGAGAACCACGTCTAAATTTACATTATACTTTATACAGTAAAAGTTTATTCCTTGTGTTTATTTTTTTTCTCTTTTCAGCATGGAATAAACCTTTACTCGTTCCTTTGCAGCCTACACATACCTACTTGAACTACTGTATACATAATGTGTGTATCATGTATCTGTATAGAGCCACATTTACTGTTTTTTTTTTTCAGTCTGTTGAATTTAACAAATAAACAGTAACTGTGCGTTAATATTTGCAGAAACATGTCCAGTTTAAGTTTGGTCGCTGCAGAGATTGTGTTAAATTATTTTTACTTAGAAAATCAACAAAACATGTAAGTTGGTAAGGGGTGCCCAAACATTTGCATAAAACTGTACCTCTTTCATGTTTTCATCCACATTGAGAAAATCAATTTTTTCTTAATGCATTCCAGCAATCAGAAAACAGTTTAACTTTACAACTAAAGGTAACATTGGTAGTGGAAAATAAAAAAAATGTATTATATACCTAATGTACATACAGTTAAATATAAAAAAGAACAGAACAGTATTCCATTTTCTTCATAAATATGCCTCAATATTCAGTGGGTATTTTGAAAATTTTGAATGTGTTTGTTCTATCATTATAACGTTTATAAACTGTATTTAATAAAAAGCTATGTTTGATCCATTTCTAAGGATACATAATAAGAACACTATACTTGTTTTTATTGTAAAAAAAAAGTTGTACTGATTTAATAACACTTGATAGGGAATATTAATGTGGAATCATGTAACTAAGCAGCTAAAAATATAACTTGTGGATTATGTAAACAGTTTGACATGTTCATTCAAATCCTGGAGAGACCATTGCTTTGTTTTTCTTTTACATAGCCAATTTATTTACCGATTATAACATACTGCAGTTGATTACTGCACAGTACGATATAATACACAGTACTGCACAGTCAAAAGACATGCTAAAATTGGCATGAGTGGGTGTACCTGGATAAGTCATTATAGCTGATGGTTTTGTGATTAATACAGGATTTTTCTATAAAATGAAGAATTATTATAGTTTATTTGCACCCACATACTTTGTTTTAATGGACAGTAGGAAAAAGTTACTTTTATAATTCCTGAAATACTGAAAAGAAAAGAGACACAACCTTCGGCATGGGATGAAGAAGAGCGCAAGAGACTATAAATTCAGCCCCATCCCCCAAGCAAAACTGCCTATTCCTATCACAGCAGTATGGATCACCCCCACCCTTTGTAACAAACATAATGTTTGTAAAAGAAGTAGGGAGCTGCATTGCATGCGTAGGCTGCAAAGGAGCAAGTAAAGTTTAACATAAGGCGATCAACAATCAAACAGCCTGTAACACTAGTTTATTCTGTACTGTAGGTTTAAAATGTGAAGAATGACTTCATATCAACTAGGAAGAAAAAGGGGCAGCAAAAAACATGTATAAAAACACAAAAATATATTTTAAATTTTATATTTTAAAAATATATAGTGTCACTAAAATCTGTATTTAAAACTACTGTAAATGTTGTATACACTTAAAAACTCAATTGCAATTTCTGTTTAAAGCCATCTTTAAATTCTCATGCTGTTTCCGAGGAATCTCAAGATGTTTGGTCTGTTGATATGGAGGTTCATTCATGTCACAACTTAATATTCAGAAATGTGAATATAGTTTACTAATTATTTTATTGTAAAGGAGTGTTTTATATGCCCAAGGAACAATTTGTTAAAACTCCAGTCAGAGCTGGACCCCTTGTATAATAGAGCAGATTCCAACCACTGAGCCAGCGATGTATTGAAAGCAACATGACACCACTTTCCCAAAGTAACAGTAGCAAGATTTTCATATAAATATTTAACATGTGCTATTCAAATAATTAAAATATAATTAAAATATTAAATAACATTAAAATAATAACAGTGTCACAATAGTGTACATATTATTTACTACTTTATTTTTAGAGAACATGAGAATTTATTCTAGTTAAAAAGAACAATAATAATTGTATTCACTTGTTGTTATTTTGGAACCATTTTGATGTTTGTTTTAACTACAGTACATGTGGTAGTTCAGGTGGGTAGCTGCGTCAGCATGCGTAGGCTGCAAAGGAACAAGTAATAGGTTTATTCCATGTTTAATTACTTGTTCCTTTACAGTACATGTGGCTGTCGGTGCTGTTGCTAGAGACAATGAATCACTCATAGTTTGTAATGTAGGGCGCTGTCACCGAGGTAAGCTTTGGTACAGTACAAATAAATTTATTTCACAAAAACTGTATTGTAGTGGCTTTAAAACCATACAACATCATGCTGTTTTTACTGTACAGTATATTTAGCATACCCCCAGTTAATTGCATGCTATCAGTTCAGCATATTATGTATAAATATAACTTCATGTGATTTGTGCATGTGGCACGTCTTTGTTCACATTTTAAAACAACAGTGCATGCACTAAGGAAAAAAGTGTTTTTATAAAACAGGCCATTTGATTGCTAATTGTCTAATGTTATAGCATGACAAACAATGAGGAAGGATACTGAAAATTCATCACCATCCCAATTCAAAACTGCCTATTCCATATAACAAACACGGTGGTATATAACACCCTACCCTTTGTAACAAACAAAATGTTGATTAAAGGAGTTTTAGTACAGAACTGTGTTGCATACATTGGCTGCAACAGAATACGTAAGGGTTAATTCCAAGCTGTAAGGAAAAGAGCTGAAAGGAAAAGAGATGAGACACAACGTGCCTCCTCTATAACTCTTCAGCTTACAACTCATACATGGTCATTCATTATTAATATAACTAATAATATCTTCCGTATTGCAGTTAAATTGGAACATTTTTACAACTATAAATCCACCAATCCATCTATTTCTTAACCGTTTTATTCAAGACATGTAGGGGTGCGACCTACAGATACAGCCATCTGTAAAACCCTGTAACGCATGAAATTATCTAGAGTTTAGTGTGGTATACCGCAGTATGTAATTGGTTGACCAAAATGACCAAGGTGACACTCTTGGTGCATCGGTTGTTAGTGAAATGATTGCTTTATTTAATCTCTTTATTGTGCATGTTTAAAACCTGCTTAATATTGAATATTTATATGGAATTTTACAATTAAATTGAAATTTTAGTAGCTGAGCATAAAAAGAAGAGGCGCAAAATGTGTCTTAAGGTCATAAACAATATTAATTTAGGAATATAAACATATTATGTAAACTGTATATGGCTGGTAGTTTAAATAAATGTGCTCCTTCTAACTATATTAAGTTTATATGCTTCATAAAAAGTTATAATGTTTTAAGCTTTTCTATGAATACTTGCGATCGTTATCACAGTTAAAGAAATGCATACTTTTTAGAAGTTGATTAATAGGTAATATAATATGGAATCGCGTATCTAAAGAAATTAATAACAATATAATTATATTCATATAGCTCAGATTATCACAGTAGTACACTTTCTTTGAAAACATCTGCATCAGTTTGACTCATTCACCTGCGATTACTTGGAAACTTTTTGCCTGCCTTGTTCAGTTATAGCTTAAGTTGTTTAGCGGTGCGTTGGCGTAATGGCTTAGGCGTGTCACTTGCATGCTTGAGGTCAGAGGGGTTCAAACCCAGCTCTCACCATGAGTTTTCTTTTCAAAAATAAAAATTTCTTTGAAAAACTAAAATAGTAAATATTTTCGACAATAAATTTAATTTGTTAGTATTTCTAAATATCACAACACATTCGAAGTTAAGTGATTTACTAATAACAACTAATAATTTCAAACTGCTTGTATTTTTAAATTTTTATTTTGTTTGGGGTGATTTGTCACTGTTTTCACAAACTTTAATTTATTAAATGTCTATTTTTGAGACAGGGTGTTCAAGACCTCTGTTTAATTTCTGAAACTCCCTCTGTATTCCATGTTTTGATCTAAATATATGTATTTCTATAGCTGGTAGTATTACTGTAATCCAATTTCTTTGTAAACATGTTTTATTATTAATTTTAATCAATAATTAGTATTAAAATTCGCACTGTGATAAATTGTTGCACTTCCACATCTTGTAAAAACATTAATTTGCAAGACTGTGTTTAAACATATGTTAAATCTGACTATCAAAAAACTAGAGTTCACTTTTTTCTGTCTCTCCCTACTCTCTCTCACCCGCTGCGATTCTAACACAGAATGGGGGAAATAGGAGGGCTGGAACTGTTACCTGCCCTGGATAAAGCAGTTAGAAAATAGGTGGATTTACACTTGTGAAAAACGTTCCAATTTTAATGCAATGTGTAAGATATTATTAATAATAAATTGCCACTGTAAACTGAAGATTTATAGAGGAGACACGTTGTGTCTTTTTCTTTCCAGCTTGGAATGAACTTTTACATATTAGTATATTCCGCTGCAGCAACTTTATGTAACGCAGCTCTGTACTTCTCACAAAGGTTAGCAGTTTTAACACCCCTCTTTGTAATGTTATGCAGAATAGACAATTCGGGGGGATGGGAAGGAATTTTCAGTAGCATGCTCTGTTGTCATTGTTGCTGTTTAACATACAGATGCAGCCATTCAAAATGGGTGAGGTATTTTGCGGCATACCCCGGTGGGCGTGTCGCGGTATCACGTGGTTAATCGCGCGTCATTTGACGCTCTGCCGGAAACTATCCGGCGTCACCTTGTAAAACCGCCAGGGGGAGCTTAACCTCTCATGTACAGCATTTGAGCCTTTAATTTTGAACTGTGTATTACAGCATGTTAATCATCAATCATTAAAATGTTGGTATATTTTATGAAAGCAAGATTGCTCAGTTGGACAAAAGTACACAACCTACCTTTATCAGAAATATTTATGCATCAAAGCCTTTACTGAAGATATTACTAATAGTATTAATAATGGATGGCTTTGGACAAGCTGTATAATCAAAGTATCATTTCTTTAGCACATTTGTACAAGCACTTGGAATCTGTCCAAGCCATACTTTGTCAGGCATTTTGTTTTACTTCAACGGGCATAAAAACTTCCTTGCTTTTAACAGTGCGTTTCATAATTTCTAACTACGAAAATGATTTAAAATGCGACACTTATCATTCAACTAGAGCTCAAAATATCACAAGGATCCTCAAGAGCACAGCAAAGAGTGTATTAAAAGACACTTGTATTTATCAACGCTTTCTTTTCCGTATACCAGATTTTATGGAACCACTTCAGAAGGGTGTCAGCCAGTCAGATTCCAGGAATCGGTACTTTAAAGGAAAAATACACACCGGTATTCCATTTCTCCCTAACGATTTTAAGCATCGAAGTATTTAACTAGCATGTGAAATAGCGTGTGAAAAAGTGGTGGTTTTAAGCTTTTCTGCCAATATAATATGGAATCGCGTATCTAAAGAATTTAATAACGGTATGATTATATTCGTGTACTGCGACAGGGCTGTGTAGGGCTGTTTCGCCTCCCTGTTCATGCGAGTTGTCTTGTAGCCTACTGGTCTACGTGCGTGACTAACAACGCACAGGTTGTGTGTTCGAATCCAGCTGGTGCTGGACTTTTCTTTTAACAAACATTTCTTAGAAAAAATAGAATAGCGATATTATGGACAATCAATTGACTTTTATATTTCAAAATATCGCAACATGATCGATTCTAAGTCATTTTTGATAACAATGAATAGTCACCTTCTTCCCTTCTGACAGCGGTTCCTGCTTCTATTGTGTGTGTGTGTGTGCAATAGAGTAAATTTTTATAGAGAACAGTGGAGGCTGAACAGTATGCGTTACAATATAAACATTTATATTGATTTAAATCGCAAACGCGTGTTTAATTATGTGTTTTTTAATCATAATCAGGCTAATGCATTTCTACATTTCTCTATGAACCAGCTTAGAGGTTCATACAGAAAGACAGCTTGTGTTTAAATTGAGTGTAAGGTAATTTATGCTTCTAAAGTCATGGTCAGCATTTATTATTGTACTGTGCTGTAAACTTGTTCTGTGCCTAGTCACATTATTTTATAGCGTTTTTATTGCGTTATTAAATCCGGTGGCGCTGTGTGTTAGTTTCCTGACTCCCATGTCACATGGTCTGTGATTGAATCCCATGGAACTATGACTTTATTTTTTAACAAACATTTCTTTGAAAAAATGAAACGTTTCCCTTGGTCAGAGATTAAATAAAACCTCACTCGCACCAAACAAATTTATATTTCTAAATATCACAACATGATCGAATTTAAGTCTTTTTAATAACAATGAATAGTCACCTATGCATTACAAAATATACATTTATATTGATTTGAATCCCATTTTGATTAAAATCGTAAACGCGTGTTTAAATATATGTGTTTAAAGGCGATATACTGTATAAAAGCGCTGATTCCTATGGAGTGTGTTCCGCCGGGGATTCAAAAAGTTTATTTTAAATAAGCTGATAAAGCTTAGACTAACTGTATTCTAGCCTGTATTACAACAGAACATTGGACAATGCAACGTAAATTGCAAAAATGCACTTGGAATCTGTCCAAGCCCTCCTACAAAAATTATTTAAACTGCGACACTGATCATTCATCTCTAAATAAACTTTATTTTATATAGGGTTTTAAGCGAATAGGTAATTAGATTGCTCATAAACCTAATCGCTTTTTCTACATAAACACAGCGTGATTGCTCTCTGAAAATGCTTTTCCTTTATATTTAGGCTCTGATTTCAACTATAGATTGTATTATAAACTTTCTTGGAAAAATGTATTTTATGTAAACCATGTTTGCTATTAATTCATTTAGGGCTAAAATACGTTCATTGTCTTCCAATCGAGTCAAGTTGACATTGGAAGCTTGCCACACCCGGACTGTTAAACCACAGGGAGGCGAAACAGCCCTACACAGCCTTGTCGCAGTACACGAATATAATCATACCGTTATTAAATTCTTTCGATACGCGATTCCATATTATATTCCCTATTTATCAAATTCTAAAAGTATGCTTGTTGACTCCGGTATCACGTTAGTTAAAGACTTCGAAGCTTAAAATGTTTAGGGAGAAATGGAATACTGGTGTGTATTTTTTTCTTTAAAGTACCAAGACCCGCTATATACTGTATTTTTATGTTCCAAAATTAATATCGTTTATGGCCTTCACACGCGTTACAGTATGCTCCTATTCTTTTTATGCTCAGCTACTAAGATTTCCCTTCAGTGGTAAAATTCAATATCTACAACGGGCACAGTAAAGACATTTACAGTAAGTCTTTCTACGACAGACCAACGGACCAAGAATGCCCCTGTCGGTCAACCAATCACGTACTGCGGTACCCAGCGTCATCTTGCGTCATGATACGCGACACCGCAGCCAATTACCTGCGGTACGTGTCTGTACCGCGCACTTTGAATGGCTGCATCTGTAACAACCAGCAATCAAATGTCCTGTTTTTTCTTAACACTCGTTTTTCCATACTGTCGTTTTAAAACTAGAACAAAGACGTGCCACATGCAAACAGTGCGATGTTGTATAGTTTTAAAGCCACTACAATATAGCTTGTGGGAAATACATTTATTTATACAGCATCAAAGCTTAACTCATTCAGAGCGCCCGACATTACAAACTCAGAGTTAAAAGGAACTTATTTCCAATGAGTAACCCTGTTACAAATGGGAACAGCGCATTTGTCCTTGACTATGGTGAAACAGTACATGTGATGTCTGGTGGAGTTTCAGTGTTCGCTTTTCTGTTATCTGTATAGAACCGTGACATCTCATCAATGTTTGGTACCAATAAACAAGGGGGCTTCACAGACTTCCTTCTTTGAACTCAACTGTGCTTCAGTAAATAATGTACAGTTTATCACCTTCTGCAATGCTTCTAGTTTAGCAGGATTTGTACAATCAGCACGTTGTTTAATGGGGATGACATTACCCATGTCTACCGTATATGACTGTATGACACAGGTTTGAGTCAGAGTGTCTGTTAATAAAACAGAGCACCTTCCAATACATATAGCTACTGCATGATTTCTTTATCTGTTTCAGCTAAATGAGGGAAATTAAATCAGTCATAATCTCAGAGTGCCAATTGTAAAATTAACCCTTCTTCCCTCCTTTGTTTAACTTAAAGAATTTAGCGAAGAAATCCTTAATCACAATATCATCACTTAATTTATCCAGATACACAAATTCACGCCAGAGCCAACAACAAGCTATAATCTGGACAATTTTTATGCATTCAGCTATATGAGAACTAAACCGAAAATAATTGGGCTTTGAACCGCCTGGCTGCAGCTCGCTGCATTACTGTGCTCATTACCACTACAAGAACAATAGAAGTGTTTTAAAAAAAAGAAACAAATGTCAAAATGTTTCCAAAATGTCCACTCGTGATACTTTAGCTGCTTAGTTACGTGGTTCCATATTAATATAAATATCAAGAGATATTACATCACTACAAGATTTATCTTTTTTACAATAACAGCAAGTGATGTTCTTACTATGTATTCTTAACATACGTTTTAAAAGCATAAAACATTATAACTCTTTATGAAGTACAGAATATAAGCTTAATAATGTTATAACAAGCAGGTTAAAGCCAGAACCCATGTATATGACCAAGTTAAAGACTTTGATACATATATTATATATAATTAAAATATTTATGATGAAGGTGGAAGGTTGTGTACTTTTATGCAACTAAGCAATCTTGCTTTTATAAAATATACCAACTTTTTAATGTTTAATAATTAACATGCTATAATACACAGTTTAAAATTAAAAGTCTAAAGAGTATACAACGTAAATTCTTAATTGAATAAAGATTGTCCCTCAGCAGTGATCAGGATTCAAAACCGGGTTTTTTCTGGCGAAAGCTCAAATGCTGTACATGAGAGGTTAAGCTTTATTAGCTCCACCTGGCGGTGATTCCCGATACTATTATCATAACTGCGGTATTATACGGTATGACGCGTTATGACACGTTGTGATGCGACAAGCCCACTGCATTTTACCGCAGCGTACTATGCACGTTTTGAATGGCTGTATCTGTACAAATAATTTTAAAAATCAATAAAGTGTACATATTATTTCCAATTTTATTTTTAGAGAAAGAGTCTGAATTTGTTAAAAATAAAACTTGTTCCCTGAGCAGGAATCGAATGCGAGACCTTTTGGGCAATAGGCATGCACCTAATCTACTTTACCAAAGCGCATTTTTTACCAAAGCAAAATTAAAAAAAAAAAAATTAAGCTACCACTATCAGCCATATACAGTATTATTAATATAGTTTATGACGTTTAAAGACGTTATGTTCCTGTTATTTTTATGCTCAACTACCAAAATTTCCCCTTATTTGTGAAATTCCAGATTAATATTCCATATTAAGCAGATTAAAACATGTACAGTAGAGAGATTAAATGAAGCAATTGTTTCACTAACATCTAATGCACCACAAGTGCCACCTATCAATTGTCTTTAGCCAGTGAATTATATAAGGCAACGCGGTGCATAGCTTTTACTGTATTTGGAAGACATTTTTGTTTTGATTGGCTGCATCTGTACCTTGCCTAGTACATATTTCACAATTTGAAATGTGCCATTCTGTCATTCTGTTTTATTTGGATCATGTTTTTTTTTTGCTTTAGGATTGATAAAAAAAATCCTCACAATGGTCACATGTCATTAATAGGACATTTATCCTCCTCAGTTTTAGAATTTATTTTAATTGATGTTTCAAGTCCTACACTAAAAATGTAGGCAAATATTCAAGATTTTAATGGAATCCTGACCAAGACCCCGACAAATACAAAACCTACTAAAGATGGATTTTAGTGGTTTTCAGTGTAATGAAGAGGTCGCTTGCAAGCCATCAATTACTGAGTTTGCAAATTGTGGAAAGTGAGTTAAGGTTTTGATTTTATATGTCTTTGCATCTCGCAGTTTAGGTTGGAAAGCAATAAAGAACATAGAGGAAAAAGCAAAATTAGAAAAGATTCTTAGATACTACTGTTATTTTTAAACTAGATCTATAAAACATTTACAGTATGATGAACATTAATTTTCAACAGTTACAGTAAATACTGTAGTTGACACCTTTATAGAATCAAGTAACAAAGGAACATATGTTGAAGTCAGTGAGGTGTAATAGAACATGAAAATTAAAAAAATTACACGTTAGTTTACAAATGACATCTCAAAAAATGATTATTTATGCGCAAATTCATACCTATTAAAACTGTGGTGTTTTTGTGTCTGAGAAGGGTATGTTCTTATTTCTGCAGTTCAGATTAAATACATAAAGTCTTCAGATACAGTATACAGGACCTTAACTAAAATTAATACGGTTGTATGCAAGTGGTAACATTCTAAGAAAATTACTGTATTTTTACAATACCAAATACATGCCATTTTAGACAAGTAAAGGTATGATTTTAGGGAAACCGCATAGATATTTTTTTATTTGCCTTTAATATGCATATCATGACATAAATTATACATGAATCCAGATAAGTTGAAAGTTTTCATTTACCGAAACTTTCAAAATGGCATTAATGGAAGTGAAAAAATGCAGCGAAAGGCATATCATCCAACATTACTGGCCATAATATACCCAGAAGTACATTATGTCATGGTGATATGAGCACAAATGACTTGGAAAAACCATTAGATGACCTATTTGTACATCAAAATCAGATTTATAGATTTTAAAACAATAAAGATTAATATGCATTTACAATAAATTTTGAAAAACAAAATGAAATAAATATTGATGTGACTCACCTAACGTTGATTCTACCATCCACAGCAGTCTTTTATAGACAATGTAAAATGAAATATACATAATGTCCTCTAAGAAGTTATGTAGATCTTATTTTATGCTTAAAGCTATCTTGATTGTAAGGTTTAGTGATTTCTTTACTTGATTTTCATGCAGTATTAAGTTTTGCCAATCTAACTAACCTTGAAGACATATCCAAAAGTCCACTTTGGTTGCAATTAGTGAAATGTCTGTTTTGTTTTAATAAGAATCTTCAGTTAAATTCCTGAAGTGTGAAGTAGCCTCATAACATTTTAAAAGACAAATTATTGTTACTGTTATCACATTGTAGCTTTAAATGCAGTCACGTGTAGCTTGCATTCCCAGGTATAAATCAATTAGATCTTTATCCCTATTCCCTGTTGTGTGGAATTGAATATGATAAACAGAGGACATGCCTTGTTTTGGCCCGATTGCTTGACAAAATATGAAAATGTGTAATTACAAACCTTGCAGTGACTCTTGAAGCGATTAGATCACTACGTGAGAGGGCAAACCAGTGACCCAGGGTACCCAGCAGGTGCAAAGGGCTGAAAAGAAATATGGATAAAATAAATTGGAAATCATAAGAACGAAATAAATCTAAATCATTATGAAAAAAATAATCAAGATTATGAACAGACTTGACCTTTTTAATAATTTCCAGTGTGTTTTGGCCCATTTAAAATGAGACTATCATTCCTATCATACCAGGAAATAAAGTGTTCTGGGGTTTAATTGGCTTTATAATAGCTTTCTTAATTGAGAAACATGAGGCTATAGATAAAGAATCCAACTATGTCTTAAACATCCTCAACTGTTAAGTCCAATAATCATATTTAAATGAGGATACAACCAGACCACCAAAAGCCTTGGAGTGCTGTAAGGCTGAAAGCCAGAACCTTGCCTGATTATCTCTCCAAATGAAAATACTGTAGTTTAAATGAATTTGTTCTAGGTGTTTTGGTAGGAGTGAAAAGAAGGTCATTGATAAGGGGTAAGAAATGAATGCAAGGAAGTATAGTGTTTTATCTATTTTAAAATATTATAATTATAGGAATAGGCAACACAGTGGTGCAAAGGTAAGCATTGTTGCCTTGCAAAACTGGGGCCCTGGTTTCATTTGGATTTCTTCAGGGTGTTCCAGTTTTCTTCCAGAGTCCAAAAACAATCTGTTACATGAATTGGCTTCTGGGAAAACTAGCCCTGATGTGAATTTCTGCACATTTGTGTCTGTGTATACCCTGCAGTGGAATGGCATCCTATCCAGGGTTTATTCTACTTTGCTGTTGTTGCTTGCTGGGATAGGCTTAGGGTCTGCTTTGCTGTATTGGATAAGTAGTAGTTAGTAAAATGGATGGATGGACAATTATAGGAATATCCTCCAATTCATGGAAGTTCATATACAGTACTGGACCTAATTCCATTTTTTGCCCAAGAGTTTTATTGTATAACAATGAATCACTGTCAGAAATTACATACATTTATTCAACATACTGACAAACATTATATTTGACCCTGTATATTCATATGTTGTTCTTGTTCCCTGAGAAGGAATATGATAATTACAAACAGAGAAGTGCCAAGCCACTTATCGTGGCTGAGTTACCATGTCAGCATATCTTCCAGTGCTGGCTGAAAGTGTCCCATGAAGGTCAATGACTACATTCTTTTTAAAGACTTAAGGTATTGAAGACAATCTAGCATTCTTAGGATGGAATGCATTCATCACCAGTGAAGATATATGTACTATGTATTAATAAGTTGTTACAAAGAGGTGACTGACATTGAGAACAGGAGCTGACTGTGTGCTAACGTGCAGGCATGGAGAATTAATCAAAATGAGGTTTTAAATCAGGAACACATAGAAAGATAAGCCATTATGGCCACCATGCAGATGTAATCAATAATAATAATAATAATAATAATATATCATAATTGCTTACACTTATATAGCACTTTTATGGACACTCCACTCAAAGTGCTTTACAGGTAATGGGGATTCCCCTCCACCTCCACCAATGTGCAGCCATATGATGCAGCTTCAGATGATGTGAGGGCAGCCATAGTGTGCCAGAACGCTCACCATACATCAGCTATCAGTGGGGAGGAGAACAGAGTAATGAAACCAATTCATAGATAGGGATTATTAGGAGGCCATGATTGGTAAGGGCCAATGAGAAATTTGGCCAGGATGCCAGGGTTACACCCCTACACTTTTCGAGAAACACCCTGGGATTTTTAATGATCACAGAGTCAGGACCGTGGTTTTTACCTCTCATCCAAAGAATGGCACCTTTTTACAGTATAATGTCCCCGTCACTATACAGGGGCATTACACATAGACTGCAGGGTAAGCACCCCCTGCTGGCCCCAATAAACACCTCTTCCAGCAGTAACCTTAGTTTTTCCCATGAGTTCTCCCATCTAGATACTGACCAAGCTCACACCTGCTTAGCTTCAGTGGGTTGCCAGTTGTGAGGTGCAGGGTGATATGGCTGTTGGTCAAATTTAGGGAATTTAGGGAAGCATGATGAAAGAGGACCCAAGAAGTGACCTGTAACTTGCTACAATGCATGGAAGAGACCTCATACCAGTTGAATGGTATTTGTGATTAAATGGCCTAACCTGTGCTTGGAAAAGGCAAAACCTGCGCTTTGTCTCCAAAAGTAATAAAGCAGGAATGTCAACAATAAGAGCTACACAGTGAACATAAACATCCACACTGGGCACAACAAAAGAATCAACAGTCTTGGGTTGTATGCCTTAGGCAGCAATGGGAAAACTAGCAGCACAAATGCTCTGTTAGGATAGAGGACTGAGGCAGAGGGGTTGGAATGAGTTGCAATGAGACCCACGACAATTGTTGTACAGTGCGGACACTCCAACCGACAGCACCAGAAGCTTATGCTTCTGTAGATAAAGATGATGGCCAACAAAAAAATCAATCCTAAACACTAAACGAGTTGCTTGGAGTGCTCAGAGATTGAAGCCTCCAAGTTTTTGGCAAAACTGAGCACTAACAATCTCACTGTCCATCCAAGACAAGATGGCTAAACAGCAGACTGACTATAAACTGGGAGACCTGCCATTTTTCAACAGAGAGTACAGGAACTCAAGCACAAATAGACTGGCTAAAAAATCTGGTCTTGGGACCTAGATGTAAATAGGAATGTTAAAAACTCCCATATCCCATAGGAGCGGAGTGGTGGCACTGTGGCTAAGGATCTGCGGCTATGGCCGGAAGGTTGTGGGTTCAAAAGGCCCTTAGCCCCAACTACTGTATAAATGGCTGATCATGCGCTCTGACCCCTAGCTCTCTCCCTGTCGTGTGTCTCATGGAGAGCAAGCTGGGGTTGCGAAAAGACAAATTCCTAATGCAAGAAATTATATATGGCTGATAAAGTGATCTGATCTGATGTGCAGGAATACTGGGACTCAATGTCTGACAAATCCAGCTCTTGTATAAGGTCCAAAAACAAATTTAAAGTAGTGTATAATCTGGATGATCAAACTAAAATAATCCAAATACCCGAGATAATAAAAAAATCTGAACACTAGAAGAAGCTAAAAATGCAGATTGTTAGGTCAGTGGTAAGAAAGCAAATGGTGTAGATTAACACCATTCCAGTGATTTTCAAACAAATACAGAGGAACCTTGATGTGGCAGGGCCTCAATGGGCTGTTTTTGGCATAGCACCTCTGTTGCTGATGATTACATTCCACCCTTGGAATCTGTAAATTTTATACCTTTAGGCATCCAGTAAAAAATACCAGTTAATGTTTTATCCATTTGAATGTTCTGCAGTATTTACTTCAAGTTAAGAAAAACATTTTGTGAACTAATTGGTTTAGTCTTTAATTATTACTGCACACAATATATTTGATATTAAGTTTCATGTTTGTTATTATGCTTTCACTTTTCAGCATTTAATGAGATTTTTTTCAGGCATTTTGCTGGCTATGCCATTGAAAGTAAAGTAATTACATATTATGGACAGATAGAGCTCCAAAGTGCTCTAATTAAATCACTTTTCATTCATAGAAGTATAAATGTGCATAAATGATGCTGAAAGCATGTTATATGCAAAATCTACCAAACACCCAAACTGGCAGTCAGAATTACGTAGACAGTTTTACATTTAGAGTTTTGATCATGGTGGAAAAATAATGATCAAATAGATAATCTGTGGAAAAAATAAAATATTTGTCTGTTTCTGTTGTTCAGTGTAGAGTGTTTATACAAACTATGTCTGTTATATTTCATATAATGCTTGTAAATACAAATGTACTGTATTTGTCTCAAGAACTAGAATCAAAAGAATTGCTTGATGATGTTGATAGAATTTTTTGTGCCAAATGTGGAATCAATGAATAATTATCCACATAAAAATTTCAGGACACAACTCATTGCATTGCACAGAGTAAGATTAGTACTGATCAAGATAAATTAGCCTTTGAGTAAAATTTAGCTTACATTTTTAGATTGGCTCCTTTTGTTAACAAAACTACTGTATATATATCAATTTATTGTGTTCAGCAAGTCAAATAATCTTTTTTTGCAATTTCCCTTATTGAATACCCTTACTTTTGAAAGAAGAACAGCACTTGGAAAATGGGTTTTTCTGCCATCTTTTTATTTAAGAATGCATTAAAACAGTCCAGATTTTATAAATAAAAGGCACTACGTTAGTGAAGATATATATTTGTTGTTGGTACCATAATTTGAAAATATTTTACATTCCTCTTTGCAAGCAACTTAGTATGCTATCCGTATATAGAGAGACAAGTCTTCCTTCAGATCAAGCTATCACATTTCAGTAGAATTCACAACAGGTGATCAATATGGTATACTTGGACTTTTGTCTTAAAGATTATGTTGTTAACCATGATCCAATTCATCCCATTCCCTTGAAATGTTATGCTATATCCGAATGGAGTTCAACTATGTATCATTTCAGTTAGTACTGTGTCCTTGAAATTGTTTGTAAATTACATTTGTCTTCTTCAGCCATGCCCATGTTTCCAATCAATAAGGAGCTAAACGAGCCTCATGCCACGATCAAGCTGCCACCAGTCTTTAGAAAAACACTGTGTAAAAGCCCCATTTTTGCTTGTTTTCCTATCCCTGTTATAGTGGATGTAGGAGAAAAATGAAATGTTTCAAGAATGTAACTTTTTTGATGTACAAAATTAATGTATTTACCATGTATCTCTTTGGTCTTTGCAAACTAACTTTAAATAACCATATTAAATTATTTGAAGCAAAGTTGCATCTCTTACCCTGTACCTGTCATATCCTGGACCTACATCTAAAGTGTTAACAATTGCAGTGAAAAGACGCAGACTATTCACATGAGAAAATATTACAAAAAACGTCTTTCACTGAGAAATATCTTTTGCTGAAAAATTCATCAATCCTAAAAAAAATGCACACACTTAATTTATGTAAAAATAAACTGCAGTCTCCACCCTTTCATAGTTCTGGATAACCATATACAGGAGGTAAAAAGAAGGAGGTGGTTTGTAACTCATGTAAAATATAGAGTATTATCATTTTGGAAACAGTATCAACATCTTAGTATGAATTCCTGTATAAAAAATACTTGATTTTATACTATTGAATTTTTTTTTTTGTCGTTCATAAAACAGAATTAGGTTTAGAATTATCAGAATACCAGAAATACCACAGAGGGAACCAAAAATTATAGTTTTTAAAATATACCTGAAATACTAAATACCACAATGAGACTACAAACTGGAGTATGATAAGTCTTGCAATACGGGAATGTCAGCTACGGCACCTGTTTAATTGAGGTTCATTACTTAACTCTTTGTGGGGCTGAACACATACTTAAGTAAAAGAAGTGTGAATCACATTATAAAACTTTGATTATTTTGGTCTTTTTTAAAGGCAAAAATCCTATACTAATGTGATTTCAAATTAAATCAGTTTTACCATAATAATAATTGCTTACACTTATATAGCGCTTTTCTGGACACTCCACTCAAAGCGCTTTACAGGTAATGGGGACTCCCCTCCACCACCACCAATGTGCAGCATCCACCTGGATGATGCGACGGCAGCCATAGTGCGCCAGAACGCTCACCACACATCAGCTATCAGTGGGGAGGAGAGCAGAGTAATGTAGCCAATTCATAGAGGGGGATTATTAGGAGGCCATGATTAGTAAGGGCCAATTGGAAATTTGGCCAGGACACCGGGGTTACACCCCTACTCTTTTCGAGAAGCGCCCTGGGATTTTTAATGACCACAGAGAGTCAGGACCTCGGTTTTACATCTCATCCGAAGGACGGCGCCTGTTTACAGTATAGTGTCCCCGTCACTATACTGGGGCATTAGGACCCACATGGACCGCAGGGTGAGCGCCCCCCACTGGCCCCACTAACACCTCTTCCAGCAGCAACCTTAGTTTTTCCCAGGAGGTCTCCCATCCAGGTACTGACCAGGCTCACACCTGCTTAGCTTCAGTGGGTTGCCAGTTGTGAGTTGCAGGGTGATATGGCTGCTGATATGTTCTGTCTGATAAGAAATCAGACAGAACATAACATTCATACTTTGTGTAATTGTAAAGCTTAAACTGAAAATCTGACAGTGTCTTTAATGAACAACTGTCAGTGCTTTAATATACAAGGGTATACCTGTACAGATGCAGCCATTCAAAATGGGTGAGGTATTTCACGGCATACCGCGACACGCCCACCGGGGTATCACGCGGTATCACGTGTGTCACGTGACTAGCTATCCGGCGTCGCCTTGTAAAACCGCCAGGGGGAGCTTAACCTCTCATGTACAGCATTCGAGCCTTTAATTTTGAACTGTGTATTACAGCATGTTAATCATCAGTCATTCAAATGTTGGTATATTTTATGAAAGCAAGATTGCTCAGTTGGACAAAAGTACACAACCTACCTTTATCAGAAATATTTATGCATCAAAGCCTTTACTGAAGATATTACTAATAGTATTAATAATGGATGACTTTGGACAAGCTGTATACTCAAAGTATAATTTCTTTAGCACATTTGTACAAGCACTTGGAATCTGTCCAAGCCATACTTTGTCAGGCATTTTGTTTTACTTCAACGGGGCATAAAAACTTCCTTGCTTTTAACAGGGCGTTTCATAATTTCTAGCTACGAGAATGATTTAAAATGCGACACCTATCATTCAACTAGAGCTTAAAATATCACAAGGAAAAATACACACCGGTATTCCATTTCTCCCTAAACATTGTAAGCTTCGAAGTCTTTAACTAACGTGATACCGGATACGTCAACAAGCATACTTTTAGAATTTGATTAAAAGGGAATATAATATGGAATCGCGTATCTCAAGAATTTAATAACGGTATGATTATATCAGTGTACTGCGGCAGAACTGTGTAGGGCTGTTTCGCCTGCCTGATCATGCGAGCTGTCTTGTAGCCTACTGGTCTAGGTGCGTGACTACCAACTGGCAGGTTGTGTGTTCGAATCCAGCTGGTGCTGGACTTTTCATTTTTATTTATTTATTTTTTAATCGCGTAACATAAACATATTACCGTATGCAAACTGTACTGGTTATTATGGTTATTAATAATACGATCTATAGTTGAAATCTGAGCCTAAATAAAAAGAAAAAGCAAGTGATTAGGTTTATGAGCAATCTAATTACTTATTCGTTTAAAAAGCTATATAAAATAAAGTTTATTATTAATTTGCTGGACAGAGCGGTGAACATTATTATGCATTATTATTTATTTATTTTTTAAAAATACCGCTCTGTCCAGCAAATTAATAATAAACTTTATTTTATATAGCTTTTTAAACGAATAAGTAATTAGATTGCTCATAAACCTAATCACTTGCTTTTTCTTTTTATTTAGGCTCAGATTTCAACTATAGATCGTATTATTAATAACCATAATAACCAGTACAGTTTGCATACGGTAATATGTTTATGTTACGCGATTAAAAAATAAATAAATAAAAATGAAAAGTCCAGCACCAGCTGGATTCGAACACACAACCTGCCAGTTGGTAGTCACGCACCTAGACCAGTAGGCTACAAGACAGCTCGCATGATCAGGCAGGCGAAACAGCCCTACACAGTTCTGCCGCAGTACACTGATATAATCATACCGTTATTAAATTCTTGAGATACGCGATTCCATATTATATTCCCTTTTAATCAAATTCTAAAAGTATGCTTGTTGACGTATCCGGTATCACGTTAGTTAAAGACTTCGAAGCTTACAATGTTTAGGGAGAAATGGAATACTGGTGTGTATTTTTTTCTTTAAAGTACCAAGACCAGCTATATACTGTATGTTTACGTTCCAAAATTAATATCGTTTATGGCCTTCACACGCGTTACAGTATGCTCCTATTCTTTTTATGCTCAGCTACTAAGATTTCCCTTCAGTGGTAAAATTCAATATCTACAACGAGCACAGTAAAGACGTTTACAGTAAGTCTTTCTATGACAGACCAACGGACCACGAGTGCCCCTGTCGGTCAACCAATCACGCACCGCGGTATCGCGTGTCATCTTACCTGCGGTACGTGTCTGTACCGCCTACTTTGAATGGCTGCATCTGTATGTGGGGTTTTGTGTCCTCCTTTTAAAAGACACAGGAAACTCAGAGATAATGAGAAGAACTGGCAATTTCAGTGCTTTTTTTGAGGATTAGAGCAAATGCCATGAAGGCACACCTGAAAAAATGTGTCATATTAATATACATCACAATAACTGGAATACAATCTGAAAGTACAAGCAATCAAATCATGAATTAGTTATACACATTTTCATTATTATCATCCTTAGTTTTTGCCGTTTTTTTCCAGTTTTTTATTAAAAACTGATTTATTTATCTTAAATACATAAATTAATCAAACAAATCCAATAGATCAGTGACTATGCATAATATCATGGTTTGTGTAATTGTCTTGTATGAATAAATCTGTCCACTATATAGAGCAATGCACAGCTGTTTTCTTCCTCCCTCGCAGTTTCTGTTTTAGAGGCCTTGTATTTTTTCTTCACAAAGTACCACACATGAATTAAAGTCCAGAATCTTCATCATTGAGCTTCTCGATTTGTTTGGTATATGTTATTATAATCTCAATAATAATAATTCTTACTACTTTATTCACTCTGCAATTAAAGAGACAATAAATGAAACTAAAACAGTTAAAATGCTGGACTTAAATATAGGGGTGATATGCAATGCTTCCTGTATCATTACAAGTGGAATGGCCTAAATGCTACAAGTGTTTATGAAAAGCATGGTATATGGCAGCAGTTGGTGTAAGGCACTAGGTAGGACTACACCCTGAATGGGACATTCAGAGACACCCACCCACCATCTGATATGACCACACAGGGGTAATTAAAGAATCCATCTAATTTGGCCAGCATGTCTTTGGAAAAAAGCTGAATCAACAAGGACAGCATGAAAATTGGCAAATTCCACAAAATAGGCACTCCATGCTAGAATCAAACCCAGGACCTAAGAGCTGTGAACACCTCAAACACATGCACATAAACGCACACCCAACCGTAAAATTGAGATAAGATCCAAAGCAGTCTGAAATGCAAAGCCTCCCAACTCTAGCGAGACCAGCCAACCAAATCTGAGCCTGCCATTGGGATATGCCAAAAGGCAAATAAAAACAGCCAAGATAATTTATTAAAAGTACTCAGGGAGAACAAATATGCTATTTACAATATTTACACAATACTTCTATTGTTATTAGAAAATGTGCCTCTCCTGATTAGAATATATAAACACAGCATGTGTAGATCCAACAGGGTTACAATTAATTTACCAACAGTTCAGAAAAAATTTGATGTTTTATGGCTGTCTATATTGTTGGGCAAAAAAAGTTTTTTTTTTTCAGATCTTGACTTTGTTGCTTGAACTAAACTGAAAATGCAGAGACATGCGTTGAAATGTATCGTCCCCTGAGAAAAGCCATATCAGTAAAAATAACTGCATTATTTGTGCTCATAAAAATAGATTTTCTGTTGGTAAGTCAGCAAAAACAAAATTGCAAGGTTGGCAACCTTGTTTCAAAAATATAACATCGATGGATCAGAATAACACAAACCTGTCATGGAAACAGTCAAGATTTGATTCATACAAGAAGTAAAAAGCCAATAGATTTATCATTTATAGTTTTTGTTCAATTAGGGGTCAGTATTAAGCTATAACAGTTTTCAAATGGGCCAATCAATTTAGGTGTAACATTAAATTATGACACATATGACAAAAAAAGTATAACATTTCATTACCAATCCAAAACCTACGACATGTACCAAACTGATAACTAAAAGCAAATTCATGTCTTTTTGTCATGTCTATTTACAAAACACTGACACAATTATAATGGATCTGAGTGTGCATGCCCACGAGGAAACCTGTCAGATCAGGTTCAGATTAGGGTTCTGTGTCCCTGCAGATTAAACAGGCGAAAAGCCTTATACTTAAAAGACTTATACTTGTGGCTAGTCCCTTCAGCTTTCCGATTTCATGAGCTTAGGTGGTTGCCAAAACAAAAGCCACATGGACAGGTAGCAAAAAAATTGCCAGTTGGAATGCCTTAAATGCTACGCATTAGAGTACCTCCAAGATAGCAGAACTCCAAGATTATTTTTTTTACTTTATAGCATCTTTGAAAGGGCATATTGTATAAGATGATCCAAAACATGATGACATGAAGGCATCTGTAGGAAACAGGCCTTATTTGAGTTTGTGATAACTGCAGTTGGCAATGCCCAATCACCAGAGCTGACAGACTTTACTCCAGCACCAGCTTACTATATTTAGTCTTCTCCTTAAAAAGGTTTGTTTATCCTTATTGTTAAGAAGGTGAATATGGTATAACTGCAATACGTCATGAGCATTCAATGTGAGAGTAGGTGGCAACGGAGATTACTTTAAATGCCTTCCAAATTAGTTATTCTGACGCTGATTTCATAAGGGGGACTGTTTTTATTTGTAACATATTGGATTATGTGAAATGGCCATAATTGCCACGGTCCTGAAAAAAGCAAGTTTAGATGGTTTCCTTCTAGGAGCACTGGGCTTTGCTCATGTAGTCAAGCAGCACTGGGATTAGGTGAGGTTTTTGTGCTGCCTGACCACAGCAAGGTGTCACGACCACCAGCCAGCAGAGATCAACGCGTAAGCGAGCTAATCAGCACCAGCAGTGGGTTACTATTAACAAGCACCGCCGCACGAGTTAACACACCTGCAATTGCTCTACCGTGCAACACGCCGGGTTATTTATACTATTCTAACCTACTTGCCGGTGCTCGGTATTGAGTTCACTTCTTGTTGCTCTGCCTAGCGTTACTTGCCCTTTTGCCTTCCTGGAAATCTGTCTGCACCTTTTGCCTTCGGACTTCGGATCTCGTCTCGCCCCTTGGATTGTTTGCTATCTCTGACTGTTTCGGATTTGACCCTGCCGCTCTCATTTCGACCACGATTCTGTCTCACATTTTGGATTGTTCGCCACCAGTGCCTTTACCGGATCTCGACCTACCTTACGCCTTCGGACTACGATTCAGCTCCGTATTTTGCTCTGTTCGCTTACTTACCTCCCATCGACTCCTGCATCTGCATCGGATCCTTTTCACCTCTTCAGAGCAGCGTTACACAAGGAAGTTCTCTGACATGGTATCAGTAGGGCCTGGACCACTAGACTGGTGCCTGTCTCAGACAAACCATCATCTAATGGATGGAATTTGAGCCTCGTCATGTCACTACCTGGCTGTAACGAGGTTGGCCAAGCCCTACTGTGGGCAGGAAGGAAATAGGGTAAAAGTTGAGTCTCAGTGAAAAAGTGAGTCTTGTGGGCTTCCAGACAATTGCAGGCATGTGGTGCTGCCAGTGAAGGACACACCTCTCCTACAATTGGTGCTTAAACTCTGTTATGAGCTAAAAGCTTTGCTTTCTCATTCTCCTCTTCAGTCACAGGGCTCATGAGTATTCCAATTTTGGGTGAATATGACAAAATGAATGGTTAATTCTAAATTTATATAAAAAATAATATTCTAAATTCCCTGCTGCTGCAGTAAAGGCCAACAACCTGTCAGGAACCTACATGAGAGACTGCCAGGTCTCTACCAGAGCAGATACCTATTACTCATGCACAATGAGTGAAAATGACTATTTCACCTACAGATGCAGCCATTCAAAATGAGCGGTAAAAACCTGCGGTACAGTAACCAACCCGCAGGGCACCGCGGTAAGTGATTGGCTGGCCAAAATGACCGACAGGGGCACTCGTGGTGCATTGGTTGGTAGTGAAAAGATTTAATAATTTAATGTCTTTACTGTGCACATTTCAATCCGCTTAGTTTTGAATATTTATATGGAATTTTACCACTAAAGGGAAATTTTAGTAGCTGAGCATAAAAAGAAGAGGAGCATAACGCATCTGAAGGTCATAAACGATATTAATTTTGGAACATAAACATACAGTATATAGCTGGTCTTGGTACATTAAAAAAAAAATACACCAGTATTCCATTTCTCCCTAAACATTTTAAGCTTCGAAGTCTTTAACTAACGTGATACCGGAGTCAACAAGCATACTTTTAGAATTTGATTAAAAGGGAATATAATATGGAATCGCGTATCTAAAGAATTTAATAACGGTATGAGTATATCCGTGTACTGCGACAGGGCTGTGTAGGGCTGTTTCGCCTTCCTGTTCATGCGAGCTGTCTTGTAGCCTACTGGTCTAGGTGCGTGACTACCAACTGATAGGTTGTGTGTTCGAATCCAGCTGGTGCTGGACTTTTATTTTAACAAACATTTCTTCGAAAAAATAGAATAGCGATATTATGGACAATCAATTGACTTTTATATTTCAAAATATCGCAACATGATCGATATTTGCGATATTTTGAACATATCTTCCCTTCTGACAGCGGTTCCTGCTTCTAGTGTGTGTGTGTGTGCAACAGAGTAAATTTTTATAGAGAAATGGAGGCTGGACAGTATGCGTTACAATATAAACATTTATATTGATTTAAATCGTGTTCTGATTTAAATCGCAAACACGTGTTTAATTATGTGTTTTTTAATCATAATCAGGCTAATGCATTTCTACATTTTCTGTATGAACCAGCTTAGAGGTTCATACATAAAGACAGCTTGTGTTTAAATTGAGTGTAAGGTAATTTATGCTTCTAAAGTCATGGTCAGCATTTTTATTGTACTGTGCTGTAAACTTTTTCTGTGCCTAGTCACATTATTTTATAGCGTTTTTATTGTGTTATTAAATCCGGTGGCGCTGTGTGTTAGTTTCCTGACTCCCATGTCACATGGTCTGTGATTGAATCCCATGGAACTATGACTTTATTTTTTAACAAACATTTCTTTGAAAAAATGAAACGTTTCCCTTGGTCAGAGATTAAATAAAACCTCACTCGCACCAAACAAATTTAAATTTCTAAATATCACAAAATACGTTCATTGTCTTCCAATCGAGTCGAGTTGACATTGGAAGCCTGCCACACCCGGACTGTTAAACCAACGCATTAGCACGTCAAAGCCCATTGAGGGTATTGAGCCAGTATTGGCTTTAGTATTCCCCCCCTCTCCCCTCAATTCAATTCAATTCAAGGTGTTTTATTTGCATGACAGATGGGTACAAGCAGTGTTGGGTATGTATATTGTAACGCTTACGGCAGACAGGCACTGTGTAAGAGCCGGCGCACCAGAGCAGCGCACCGAGGGAGCGTCTGCATTTCTAACTTAGTTTTTAAAATTAGTCAAGCAATATGAAGCATCTCCTTTTACTTAGTGCCTGAACATAAAAAGAATAGGAGCATACTGCAACGCGTGTGAAGTCCATAAACGATATTAATTTTGGAACTTACAGTATATGGCTGGTCTCGGTACTTTAAAGAAAACATACACACCAGTATTCCATTTCTCCCTAAACATTTTAAGCATCGAAGTCTTTAACTAACGCGATACCGGAGTCAACAAGCATACTTTTAGAATTTGATTAAAAGGGAATATAATATGGAATCGCGTATCTCAAGAAATTAATAACGATATAATTATATTCATGTTGCAAAAGAACTGCAACGGACATAAAAACTCCCTTGCTTTTAACAGAGCGTTCCATAATTTCTAACTACGAAAATGCCAGGTGAAAGGATTTGTAAACATATTTTGTTAAAGCAAGTCAGTTTTTTCCGCAACACATAAAAGACATTTTTCCAAGAAAGTTTAGCCTTTGTCACTAATGAAACCACTAAATAAAGACATAAATATAGAAATCTTAAGATTTGTTTTATTTAATGTTGGTAGCAGGATGAACTGTCAGAGTGTATATTTTGTCGCAGAGTTGCTGCAAGATGTTAACAGTGAAAAAGGTATTTAAAAATGAGTTATTTCAAGATGAAAATTTTCAGAATAATTGCAAATCTAGCAGGATAGAGAAAGCACAGAAAACTGGCAGTTAGATTGATCAGATTAGTATGAAAAGTCATTTAGCAAAGGGAATGAGAAGAGTGACAAACTAGTATACTTTAGATCTTTTTTTCTGAACCAGGGAAAATCTGATCATGTTTCCCTATAACAATAATAAAAAACTTTATTTGATATATCACCATTAAAGGTGGCATCTCAAAGCAATACAGTAGATGTAAAAACAGATAAAAGGACCACAGATTACAAAGTAAATGCATATAAGAAAGACAAGCAGTTAGAGGTGCTACCAAAATTAGAAAATGAAGCAGATACAGACACTAAGTCTTCTGAAAGAAAGGTTCTGAGGTTAGATTTAAACTGGCCCTGGTGTGTGTGTTTGTGTCTGTCTGTCCTGTGATGGACTGGCGCTATGTCCAGGGTGTATTCTGCCTTGTGTCCGTCGCTTACTGGGATAGGCTCCAAATCCTCTGTACTGGATAAAGAGATTAGAAATGGATGGAAGTAAAGGCACTGTGTGGATGGAACTATACACAGTGTTAGAAACCCACTATGAAATGGCAGCATCTCACTGAGAATAAAACATTTTATAGTGCTGGCTTAAGGAAACAGCCTTTCCACCTCTCTTGCACATCAGTATCCATACCTAGTTATTTAAACAAATTGCCTCTAATTATAAACATCTTAATATGCTGGCTTTGTGGATCCGCATCAGCTATGTTTGCCCATTCCTTCAATTCATGTGCATCCAACACACAGTTCAACGCTAGCAACGACACAAAATCTAAAATATGAGCTCTACTTGCCACTTACAATACCAACAGTACCAGCTAACTTTAGTAGTGACATTTTCATGGATCTTTTTAACAATAAAATTTACAACATCAGACTTCAGACACAATTAAACAGGCCTCAAAAAAGTCTGGTACAAACATTTTCAGCATGGAATAAACCGTTACTTTAATGGTATAAACCTTAAATGGATTCATATTCTCAATAAGATTTGGTGCTCAGTAACATGACTTAGAAAATGACAGAAGACATACGTATCATGCTTATCCTTCTATTTTTCATTATTGTAAACTCTTTAAGGCAGTTACATTTTCTCTGTTCTGACCTGGAGTTACAGAGAAATTTAAATTCTAATAAGAGATTTGTAATGAGGAAAGTCATACCAATCACTCATCAGTACCAGGATTTGCAATTACAATACAAATACTTTCTTTCTGTATGTGTTTATTTTGCAGTTTGAGTCTATGGCATTCCTTTGGGGGTCTATACTCCAAGGCATGACTTTTTATGTATAAACATCAGTATTTACTGCTATTAATTACTGTACGATTTATAGTTTAAATCTGAGCCTAGATATAAAGTTAGATATAAAGTTAAAATCTCGACAAAGCAATGTAGGAAATACAGAGAAAATAAATCCTTTCTGACATCTAAAATCAGTTTCGATCAAGGTCTCTAAAACGAACAAGAAAAAGAGGATTTTCGGAGGGCAATTACGCTGTGTTTATATAGAATAAGTGATTTATGAGCAATCTAATTTCTTGTTCGTTTAAAACAGTGAAATGTCAGCTGCAAAAGATCGCACCAGAAACAGCACTCTCTCTGCCTGTCATAGACGTTCAGGAAAGGCTGAATGAAGTCATGTCAAGTACAATAATTCGGTGATCAATAATAACAGTTGTAGGACAGTATATAAGGAGGATAAGGATTTTGAAGTTGACTCGAAATCTGATAGGTAACCAGTGCAAGGACTTGAAAACAGGTGTAATGCATCCCTGATAGGATTCTTGCTGTCATATTCTGAACATATTGAAGATTGCTCAGTGTGGATTTAATTTCCCCAGTGAACAGGATGTGCATTTATTAATTCTAGAAAAAAAGCCTTTCTTGATTTCTCTAGTTCTTAGTTTCTCTAGTTCCCTTTAAAATAAACTATTATTCCACAATGCAGAGTATTACATGGCCAGTATTTACAGATGATATTTGTGATTTAAAGAAATTAACACAAGCAGCTTTTGGAGATTTAAGTGTTGGCTGAGTTATTGCAGGATAAAAGACTAGAGATGTTGGCAAGAAGAAGATAATTTGGGGAAAGCTGAGGAATATACTTATAACAAGACCACTTCCTAATGGGGTTAGGCATACTTTTGATGAAGATGATGAAGTTAACAGACTATATGTTTACATAGATACTGAAATAAGGATTGTATTTTAGATTATGTGGAGTTGCTGGCATTGAACTGTGTGTTGGATGCACATGAATTGAAGGAATGGGCAAACATAGCTGATGCGGATCCACAGAGCCAGTATATTAAGATGTTTATAATTAGAGGCAATTTGTTTAAATAACTAGGTATGGATACTGATGTGCAAGAGAGGTGGAAAGGCTGTTTCCTTAAGCCAGCACTATAAAATATTTTATTCTCAGTGAGATGCTGCCATTTCATAGTGGGTTTCTAACACTGTGTATAGTTCCATCCACACAGTGCCTTTACTTCCATTTCTAATATCTTTATCCAGTACAGAGGATTTGGAGCCTATCCCAGTAAGCAACGGACACAAGGCAGAATACACCCTGGACATAGCGCCAGTCCATCACAGGACAGACAGACACAAACACACACACACCAGGGCCAGTTTTCCCATAAACCAATTAACTTACCAGTATGTTTTGGAGTGCGAGAGGGAGTCATATCACACATATGGAGAAAAACCATGTAACCCAGAGAGAACATGTAAACCCCACACACACATGATGGCAGGAATTGAACCTAGGACCCCAGTGCTGCAAGATAGCAATGCTAACCACTTTGCCACCATTATAAATGGATGGATATCTTAGTTATCTTTCTAGTTCACAGGTTTGCATGCATAATTTAATTTTGAAAGCCACTGAGACATCAGGTACTACTGTTGTATTTATGAAAAAGAAACAAAACAAAAAACATACTAACAACTGTGCCATCCTACTCCTTAGTTAATACATTTTATTATTCATAAACAGTTAACATTGTTAGCAAAATATTTTGAATTATATTTAACCCTATTTTTCTTTAGTTTTGTATTTAACTTATTATATGATAGTCAGACTTAATGTATATTTGAAGAATGAAAATATATTTTTACAAGATTTTACATTAAGCACTTAAAATGAATATGGTTAATAATAGTAAACTGTAACATGCTGTAACAAGATCGGTTAAACTGCGAAGAAAATGCTTTCAGAGAAAATGTTTCAGGTGTGAAGAACATAGATCTCCAATGCAATTTCAACCAAACCTGTTCCCACACACCCTTCCCCCACTACCATTAGAATATACACAAAGCACTCAAATCTTTCGAGCTAATGATCAGGTGACCCGAGAGAGAGCTAGAGAAACACCAAGGGGTGCGGAACCAGGGAACTATTTACATGGAAAACGGGCGATCTCCCCAGACTGTCCGCCCGTTTCACTGTTACCTGGATACCTCTTTATTTAGAGCTCACTAACACTGATTTTTAGTTTAGAAGGATTCAAGTAGGGTTTTAGATGAAAGGCAGCGACCTTAATCGAGCCCAAATCATAATTGAACCCATTCAGAGCCTACATTACATTTTAGCGTTTCATTCTGAGCAGAAGACCCTCACACCTGAAGAAGGGGGAGGTGTCATTCGCTGGAAATCTCGCCTGCTTCTACTTTACAACCGGAGTGCTGGCTGTGACGAATTAAACCGGTTTTACAGGCTTCAATCACAGACCATGTGACATGGGAGTCAGGAAACTAACACACAGCGCCAACGGATTTGATAACGCTATAAAAACGCTATAAAATAATGTGACTTGGCACAGAACAAGTTTACAGCACAGTACAATAATAAATGCTGACCATGACTTTAGAAGCATAAATTGCCTTACACATAATGTACTTCTTTGCGGCTCTGTTTGCCCAAATCATATATTCACAACGTGAAATCTAGAAAATAATATTATGTAACCAAAATCCGCAATATGGAAACAGAACCTGTGTAATTGTTAATAGATGATGTACTCGTAACATTTTTTCAAGACGAACTACAACATTTAAAAAATGACTTGTATGTACTTGATATCTCTAATCAATCCACAGGTCCCAGCACAAAACGAAACTAAAACGCATACCGTTTTGCGCTTCTTATTAGTTGCTCAAAAGTAATTTGACCGTATGAAATGCATAATATAAACCTAGAAACATATACGTGAGCAGTACTTAAGCACTGTCGTATCGGTGTTAAGACATACCTCTCAAATACTGTAAATCAAGTTAAAAATATCTCAAGACCGATTCTGGTCATAATTAAACCATGTTTCGTGTATGTTTTCTTTAAAGTACCGAGACCAGCCATATACTGTATGTTTATGTTCCAAAATTAATATCGTTTATGGCCTTCACACGCGTTGCAGTATGCTCCTATTCTTTTTATGCTCAGCTACTAAGATTTTAAAATTAGATATGAATATTCAATACTTAAACGGGCACAGTTAAGACATTAAATATACATATACATACTGTATACAGTACAGTTTGCATACGGTAATATGTTTATGTTCCTAAATCAATCTCTTTTATGAGCATGTGAAAGGCATGGTGAATCACTGTACTTTGCATGATTGGAAACAAATGCGTGATTGCGAAATGCTGTGGTGTTACTTTTACAAAGACGGTCAATGAAAAAAAGAATGTTGACCAGGGCAATACTTTGAGTTTACACTTACAGCTTGTCCAAGGTCATTCATTATTAATACTATTAGCAATATCTTCGTTAAAGACTTTGATGGCCACAGCTCAAACATGAGAGGTTGAGCTTTATTAGCTCCACCTTGCGGAAATTCCGGATACTATTATTTTGCTTGTCGTATTATAGGAGAATTTACGGTAACTCGCGGTATTTACCGGTAGCTTGCGGTAGACTGCTTACAGCATACCGCAAAATAATGCGGTATCGCCCGCGCATTTTGAATGGCTGCATCTGTACATGATAGCCCTAGAAAGGTCTACATCATCTGTTCATCTTAGCCGTAAAGGATCGTCCTCAGATAATGGGTTTAAAAAGCCAGAGAATGCTTATTTCTCTACTTACTTCATAATGTTGTGTATACTTTTTTATCTTTGATGGAGCATCTATTTATGTGTCTAGTTGATTACTTTGTGAAATATGCATTGATGTTTGAATAAAAACTGACATAAAACTAATGTATGAAATAGACACAAATGTTTAGAGATCAAGGTAGCGTACAGCAGTTTTAATTTTAAAAGAAAAAAGAAAAGTGACACTTTTTGTGGTTTCTTCAATTTCCATCCCACTGGTCTTCATCACTTGTTCAGCATATCAGCCTCTGAATCTTGTATTTGCTTACAGCATAAAGTTACAACACAAGAAAGTATTCACTTTAGAAAACAAAACAAAGTTAAAAAATATTCATTTGGTAGCTAAATCTCACATTTTAGGTGGATAGTGACACTCAATGTTTTCAAGCAAGTGGAAAGGATAATATATTTTTTCAGGTTCTCATGGCCTGAGAAAAGTTATTCTATAAAAGAAAATCAGACAAATCTACAGCAAATTGAATCCACATTGGTTTAAAAAACAATAAAAAATAATGTGAGGAATAAAGAGGAACAGACACAAGTGATCTTACTGCCCTTGAGTGATCATCTTTCCTGTGATGGACTTGGCATGAAAATAAAAGAATCCCTTACTGTCAACATAATAAGGTATTTTCCTCTCAGGTTTTTTATGTCTTTCTCATTCTGTTCTAAAGTGAAAAGTATTGTACTTTACAGATGATGAAATACTAAGGGAAAATAATCATCACATTGATATTGTATATTAAATGCTTATTGTATGCATTGCTCCCTACAGCTTTTTTTTTGCATTGCTTACTTCATCTGTTGTTGAATAGAGTCTCTAGGCTTCAAAAAATAATAATAGCTAAAAAAAGATTAGATATGACAATTCTTTTATACCTAAGGGTGGGAATAATAAGCAGAATTACACATGTGCCCTTGGGATATTCCTTAATAATCTCTTCCACCAAATTAAAACTTATTTTTCCTTAGTAAGCTTCTATAGAGACGTTTTTTATTGTGTAATGTATGCATATGCTGAATGTCGCAAATGTACATACTGTACATACTGTATTTAAAAGAACAGAGGTCCAAGTTATGTTGTTCTATAGTCTATTGTTCTGCATCACAGCTAAATAGCATAAATTATTGATTTTAAACACCAAATGTCTCAAAAAGAAAATGCAGCAGCAAGCATTTGAAAGCTCTCATGGAAATACTGTACCTCCAGCCCCAGTTAATCAATCGCATATGCACACACTCTAGGTATTCTTTCAGTCAGTACCTTCTCACTCTCCCTTCTGAAATGTCTCTTATCTCCCAAAAAGCTCTGTGACAGCTTCACCAGTTATTATTCTTTTTTGAGTCAGGAAGAAGATCACATACTACTTCTACTGAAAGATAGAGCTGTTCTAGGAGATTGGGATATAAAAAAGCTGTGCGCCACTTCCTGAGAGTGACATCGCTTGAGGAGACGGCCTACCAAGGGGAGCTTGAATGTGCCCTTTCCAGAGTTCAGACATTTATTAGAAACTAAGCTCTAGAACACATTAAATATGGTACAGGATCTTAACAATGCAATGGAGTGGTTGGATTTACTAATAAAATAATATTTTCCAATAACTTACACTTATATATTTGTCTGCCACAAAAATAAAAAATAAAAGAGAGGGTTCAAATAAATGGTTTTCAGTAAAATATCCAAGGCAAATATGGTACTCAAAAGGGTAATTTCTTTTAAATCAAAATTCCTTCTTAAAATACAGTACATTGGTGAAAGTAATAAAAAAATTGTAAACATTAGACAAGTTCTTTAAAATAAAGAATGAAAAATACTAGTACCCCTCAGGGTTTCATTTTTAATAGAACTTAAAAGTCAGTAAACACAATAAAAGCAAAGAGATTGTCAGAGATAATTAGATACTACGGGGCTGTGTTGTGAAAATATCATTTAAATAATCCCATTCAATATGAAAAGCTGTTTTGTTTTAGAAATGAAAAAAAGATCCTTGCTTTTATAATGTTGTTATATAAAAAAAACATGGTAGAACTAGATTATGCTTGGAAACTATTTGTATAAAATACTAAGTTTCTGTGTAGATACACAAAATACTCTAAAAAATACAATCCTTTTTAAAACCAGCTTTGTCCTTGTTGGTATCTGAATTATGACAGGAAGCCACAGTTCTCCAGGTCTGTAATTGGAATGTGGGTTGGCAGTAGGTGTAAAGTAATGGGGTTCTGTAATTTAGGTGGTAGCAGTCAACCTAGGAGAACCTGTCAGGATTCATATAAAGAAAGGTATGTATTTCATTTTAGTTGAAGACCCCCTGCATTCTAATACTGCGGTTTTAAGCATTTCCATAATTCAAGGTGGCATTATTATGGGTTTATTTATTCATTTTAGACTGGAAACAGGATAGCTCTCTCAGATCAGATGTAGCCTTTCTATCATGTGAGTTTTTGCAGGGCTGCGACAGCAAAATTCAAATAAAGTGAGCATACACGACAACCATATAGCAGTTGAAAAAATTGCCAGGTTAAGAAAATAACTATAAGACTGGAGTTTGAATTCTTTTTTGTTTTGGCTTGGTTTTCTGCATAATGAATAAAAAATGAGAAGGTTAAAACAACCATGTATTGTCATCTGAGTCTGGTTTGAGAATTCGCTCTAAGAAAAAAATGTATTCTTTCTTAATTGGATTGTATTGAAGTGCTGGCATTCCTTGGGATTTGTTCAAATTAAAAACCACACTAAATGTAACTATGTATCCATGTATCCTTAGGGTTATGGATTAAATAATATTTGTTATCATTATATACTACATACAAGGAAAGAAGAATGTAATTCAGCTCTGCTGACCCTAGCTACTGTTATGGGTCCCCTTTGAGCACAGAACTATGCTGTAGAAAGCCTTAGAGCTATTCTTACTCCTACTCAAAACTATTGGAATCCATTGTGTGCAGTACTTACTGTATGTATGCAAGTTCTTATCATTTCAACATATAAAGAAAGGGGTTAAGAAACTTTAATATTAGTATTGACTGTAAATGTAAACTTAATAAAATTATTGTAAATACTGGACAGAAAATAGGTTCTGTTTTTAAAAAATTCAATACCAGATGCTACGAAAAGGAAATCAACCTCTCTATATAAAGAAAACTGCACTAGTACCCATTTGGATATGAGTATTTCATTACACTCATTGTGTTACCTCATAAGAGTTTTATGCACGAATTGTATAGATATTTTTAATTAATTTAGTCATTTTAGTATTTAATTTAATGCTAGAATTAAGAGCAAAAATTGTTAAAAAGGTTGAATTAATAAAATGCTGCCAGAAGAAACATCTACACTCAAACCCCGGTATAAAAATTTTCGCTAAGCCAAACATGAAGATTTGGTACCTTGTAATTCGTTTTAGGAACAAATTTTCGCTAATCCGAACTTTGAAGTTAAAAGTGACTGATTTTGGCTGAGAATCATCTGCGAACAGTTGAATTCAGCACCACCGAACAGCTGCTTGTTATTGTGGGGGTGCAAGGCATTGGGGTGAAGGACGTCATGAGGCAGCAAAGCTTGTGCTCTCATTTTCAAAGTGTTTTTTTTGTTTATTTTGTAGTTGCTGTTCATTATGGGGTCTTAAGGAAGAGAAAAAGATTCCTTAGCTTAATAGTCAACAACAGTATGCACATTGTTCTAGCCAATCACTTGGATAGCTATCTATTATGAAAGAATGAAAAATGTAAATATGATATCATTAATTATTTTACAGCTTATTTGAGTAGAACTGCATTCTTCGCTAAGCTTGCTATAATGGTCTTGGTAACGTAGTGCTACTTTTTCGAGTATTTCCCCAAACCCCTCTTAATAGGTCATTTTAAGAGTGAGTATAAAGTACTTCTTTGTTTACCCTGCCCTTGAAATCACTTAGCAAAAAGCATCACAAGTCGATTGAAAAACAATCGATTAACAATACTTTCATTACATGGTGTCATTTTTAGTCTTTCAATGGGATTAAATAAAATTGTGAAAAGAAATATGAAGTAAACATGACATCATAATTTAACAACCAATTAAGCAAAAGAGTATAGATAGGTACAAAATCGGACACCTATTGTTTCTAAGAGAAAAAATAGACTGAAAGGCTATAAAAGAAAACCAAGATTGACTGCGTGGGCGGTGTATGCATCTTGCACAGCATCTTTGATTTAAAGCAATAATTTTTTGGTGTGCTGCCATTGTTAAGAATCACAGTGTTTCATGAGAAAATACTGCTGTTATTTATAGTTAATGGGTGTATTGGAACTACATTTTAATTGGTCTTATTAACATGACATCTGGAAAAATTAACTACTAAGCTTGGCTTGTGTCACTCAACAAATACAGGACAAATAATCAAATTTAAAAACAAGTAGGTCTAAGCATTACCATCAACAATCATGACAGAACATAAAACGGTATTTGAACTTTAAAAATAAATAAATATTAAGCCCAGTGGTTTAACTTAAATAATGCATTACTGTATTTCATCATGAAAATCATATCTAGTCAAGTATAAATCTTAGCATTTTTTAAACTAAATTTATTGTAATGGTTTCGGGTTCTCTGGGCATGTGCCCTCGCCGCTCCCTCCCCAGTTCATCCCGCCGCAGAATGGGATCAAACCCAGGTCTCCAGTGTCACACAACAGGAAACTTGCTGGCTGAGCTAAAGGAGACCTCTGTCAGCCTGGGCAGTCAAGCTCCCTGTTATGCTCAGGGGCATATTCCTTACAATATAACACATTTTTAAATAAAATGTAAACTCCACCTCAAAAGTACTAAAAGAGGGAGTACTATTGGACCATTTGACTTATGAATATGAAATTTGCCCAGGATGACTAATAAAATCATTACTGTATAAATAAATATTCTTTTTCCAAATTTCCTCTTACATAGTATGACAAAATATCAAAATCCTTAATATAAAATCTTAGTATCTAAATTTCCAGAGAATTGTCATGATGTGTATTTAATGTGCTCTGTCTGGCATTCTCTGTCGCTGCTTTGGCACAAGAGGTAGCCAGTTTAAGAAGTACTTAGTGATTAATGAGTGGGTCGGGGAGCATGTAGATTATGAAGGATTTAACATGCTACTTTAGTTGTGATGGGTTTTGGGAAACACTCGTAAATTATCGATCGATCTTAAGATCGAGTTTACAATGTTCTTTGTGGTTTGATGTTTTCGAGAAACTCATCCTTGTATGGTATTATATGTTTAGGGTCGTTTTTGAGAGAACTTGTCTTCAGTTTGGAACAGGGTGGAATTTTCCACATAAGAAATAATGGAATTTTATTTTTGATTTACGGTCTCCCGCCTTCCAAACAGATTTTCAGGAACACATTAGGTTTGGATACTGGGGTATGAGTGTATTATTGTAAGCAATTCCATGGTCTAGAAACACTGAAGAAAGAGATTGCTTTGAGGAGTAGGAATATGCAGTCTTTAGAAAAAGATTCTGTGTCAAAAATGCGCTAATATATTTATATTATTCTGTCAATAATCGGTCAATTCTTAATGCAGCCTTGATGATTTTTACAATTCGGCATTACAGTAGTCATATCCAAAACAAAGAGTTAATTCCCTTCTCATCATATAATAAAGAAAAATATTTGCAATGCTTCGAAAATTATATACTTTTATATATATAATATCTATCAAAATGTATATCATAATCAACCATTAATCTCAGATCTCTCACGTCAGATTTTATGCCAGTATTCTTACCCAAATCTGTTTTTTATTCTTTTGTCACTGAAATTTTAATATATTATTGTCAATCTTACAAAAACATTGTTTTCCAGCTTTTCACATCAGCAAAATAGTATAGTCAAGTTAATGTACAGGTCATGTCATTAAGTTTCAAAAATTTGTAGGGTTGCATATAAGCATCATAGTGATCACTTGCAAAATTGCACAAGGTCACCTTATTGAATATTTTAAGTAAACTAAAGTTAAATCAATTGTTGAGATGAGGCATATGCTGAAATTAAATTAGTCTATGATAAAATTGTTTTAAACACCAAAAAATACAATAATGATTGCCTTGAGATAAGTATGGTGGTGTCTGTTTTGCTAAGTATTTTTAGCAAAGAATATACAGTGTATTTTTATCCTTTTTCTATAAAACAGTGGCAAGTAAATTATTTTTCTTCCCCTTACTGATTGGTTCTTTGACCTTATTTAACTTTTGCCAAAGTTCCTATTGACTGAGAAACGTTTTTGGGCTGTTTACCTACCTAAGTAAATTAAACAGTGGTTTTAGTTGTTGTTAAGGACAGATACAATCAGCAGACAAGTCCAACATTTTTCCATTTGTGCTATCAGTCACTAAGGAGATTTGTCAACAGTGAGAGTTAGTAGAAGTAAACAGTGATAGTAGACAGGCAATGACAGTTTCATTGTGGCTAAGAGGACATAAATCTGGACAAAAAGGTCCAATTTACTTTATATCTATTAGGATTACCATCTATTTGATTCAATGAAACAAATATTATTTTATACAAAAGCTGGAGTAAGACATTCAAATAGGAAATGGTGGAAAATGTCCTAAAATCATGTCTGAATTGATTAAATTAATTAATAAATTAATCTTTGATTGCCTAATTCAACTTGTCATTATAAATCAAGAAAAGGAAGTATTTAAGAATTCAAGGAAAAATCCATGCCTGTCAATTATCTACATTTTGTTATTTTTTTAAGCTGACAAATATCAGATTTTCAGTGGTGTTAGTTATTATTTTACAAGTTTTATATTAACTCACAGTAGGCTTTAATTCCTAGGATCTTTATAATGATTACAACTGTATTTGCAAAGCCAAAAATTGACAATGATTGTGAGAAATGGTCACATAAGGCGCTAACAAGGTGCAGCATCCCCTTTAAAAGAGTTCATGCAGGTACACTAGGTAGTTTTCAAAGACAGGATATGCATTTATTTTTATCAGAAAAATGTTTACTACAATGTCTGATTAGGTAGCATAGTTACAGTAACAGTAATATAACGCACTAATGAAGTAGGAAAAGTTATATATTGTATGTAAATGTTTTGTAGTTTTTCAATAATTTTTCTAAAAGTCTAAAAAGTAATATTTCAAGTTTGAACCATAAAACAAACCTATCATATCGTACCTCACTTCAAATACCACCAACCACCTGCTTACTTGTAAAAGAAAGTTACCACTCACTGTATTTAGTACATAATGCATCGTACCATGTATTTATTTCCATTGTAATGTTTTTTCTGTTCCTATAAATTAGTCAATGCTCATTAAGAGAAGACCATTCTTATTCATGAGCTTTTCAATACATTTCCACAGCAGCACTTCAACTGGTATATGCGTGGCTTAGAGCATTTTCAGGATGTAAAGTAGTTATTATGATAATGTTTACCATTGAATTTGCAATAGAATCTTTATAAGCTGAGCCCAGCAAGAGTGATAGAAAGTATTTTCTATCTCTAACTCAGCTGGTAGTATTGATAGAAAACAGCAAAATCATTATAGGCTGAAATGATGTATGAGAAATCAAGAAAAAATAGACAGGAATTAAACAAATCTTGGGGAACTAAAAAGAGGGACAGAGTGTATACGTGGGTGTCACTCTGCTGGATAAAACTGAACAAGATTCTGGAGCATATAATAATACATACATTGTAAAGGGCAGAGGCAGGAGGAGGGCAGCTTCTACTTACAACAGCAGTTCAGTTAATGTTTCTCCAGTACAAGACAGTCAAAAGAAAAATAGCAGTAATAAAAAGGAAATTGCACTGTTTTGATCATTCAAATCAAGAATTATAGTATTTGTATGTATTGCAAGTTATAGGCACATTGAAGGGTAATGTCATATGAACTGCAGTTTGCTCTTCCCAGCATTTCATTTTTTACTGTTTTCATTAGTCTATTATGTATGTACTAAGCAATTCTCTAATGTCATTTCTTCTTAGAATATTGTCTATTAGAATGCTGCAATGCTAACTATCCATTTCTGACGAAAAATAAATTAGCATTCAGGAATACCTTCAGTTATTTCAGAAGAATTACGGTTTTCTCATAATACGTTGGCAATGACCTGCGAAGTACCTGTGCTATTTCCATGAACTCTTTAGTCCAAGGCAGTTGATAGAACAGTTGTATTATATACTTAACAGCAAAAGATACTCCTCACTCCATTCATGATTTTTGGAGAAAAAAAGATACACATTTTTAGATTTTAGATGACATGTTTTTACATCATTTTGATAAATTGCAAATTCATGATTGGTAAAGATACAGTCGTGCCTTTGATAATTGAATAAACACTACATCACATCATTAATGAGTTGATTGGGCACTAGTTATGATGTTATTTAACCTGTTCAATATCAAGACTGGTGAAAATCAAGAAAGAAACGAATTCTGCCAATTAACAACTATTATAGTTATCATTGTCATTGAACAATGCCTTTGAGCCATTGGTATGTTGTCACTAAATCATCTTTAGTGATGAATCAAGGGTTAGTGCACACCAACTTGATGAATAAAAAAGTGTGCACAGATGTGCCAGATGATACTCTGGGAGGTCTGGGTGTGATGGTCTGGAATGTGCTTATTGTGATTGCTAGCAATATGACTGCGTGCCTCTACATTAATAAAGTCCTGGGATCTCACTTGTTGCCTTTCATGATGATATTCCAGCAGTATAACACATGTACTTGTGCTGCTCATGTAAGACACAATTTTGTGTTAAATGTGTCATAACCCCATTGCTCAGTGGGACTATTAGCAAATTAGGGGTTGTATAAGAGAACCCACTTGTTGGGCAAGAGGAGGCTGAGACCCAAGGGGAATGCAGGCAGCATGCTGACTGAGACTCCAGAGAGGTGATGCATACAGGCAGAGGTTCAAAGCTGCAGGTGGGATAGTGGTGTAACAGGCAGAGACACAGCAGCCGCTGAGCTGCAGCTACACAGCTGAGGTGGAGACATGTGAAAGCACCAAGGGGCAGACCAAGTGGGATGGTTAGGTAGACATGAAGTTGTAGCACTGGAGGTAGGTTCAGAAATCAGGTGATTTGGATCAAACATGGGGAGATGTAAACCAAGCCAGGGGAAGGACAGGGATACAAAGCAAAACACAGTAGACATAGCTAGGGAGGAAGCTTGGGAATACAGAGGCACAAAGTCCAAGCTTTGTAACAGAGCCCATTGCAGAGTGTGATCATCCCTTAAAATACCTGATATTTTTACAGGAGTGATAGTAACTGCCTCCCATATGCTTACTATACTGTGAAAGCAATACTCACCAGATCTGAGCCCAAGTAAACCATCATGGAAACATAATTTATTTTAATGTAAAATTACATTAAATTGCTACTGTATTCTTAACCTAAATATCCAACGTTTATCTGAAATCAAATTAATCTTGGGAGCAAATCAAAACCGACATATACTGTAGGTATAGTGGGTGAAAGTATTCTAATGTTTTTTTTATTATTATTTTTGATTGCTTTTTCTTATGTTATTGTTGAAATGTTCATTGGACTTTTGAGTTTTGAATACCAGTACATTTTTGTACCTGGTCCCTTGCTCTAAACTGAAATTGCTGAAATATTAGGCAGGTGCACAGTACTTACTTTTGTTGTAATTGACCATAAGCATAAGGCTTATGCATAAGGCTTTTTCATTAAAGCAAAGAAGGGAGAAAATGTTTGACTTTCTCATTTTTAAGAACTTCAAGAGCACTTGTACTGTAAGTGCTACAGAATATCACATCTTGTACAACTAACAACAAAGTCATTAATCATATAATGGCTATAAGACTTATAAAAGATCCAACAGACTTCTTCAGAATCAACAGCCAATCATGAACCTAAGGTAACTAGTGGAATCTATGATGAATTGCATTTTCAGCTCAGAACAGGATTTTCATTTTAAAGTATTGTGGATATCTGGAGCAATTTACCCAATTGTACTATTGAAGCTGATACCCTGGCTTCTTTCAAGAAACTGAATGTGATCCTCAGACCAATAAGCTACTAGTAATCAAATGAGGCAGAAGGCTTAATTGTCCCTATCTCATGTTCAATAGCTCTTTCTTTCCAAAGACTAAGATAGTCTCCAACCATAACTTACATAATTCATTTGATGCATCTTTAATATTAAGATTAACCTGTAACGTAGGCTGGGTTGTGATGAAAAGGATCCGATGCAGATGCAGGATTCCTGGGGCGGTGAGTAGGCGGACAGAGCTATCCAGGAGCTGGGTCGTAATCCGAAGGCGAAAGGTAGGTCGAGATCAGTAAACGGCACTGGTGGCGAACAATCCAGAACGAGAGACAGATACGTGGTCGGAACAAGAGCAACAGGGTCGATACCAAAAATAGACACGGGTAGCAAACAATCCACGGGGCGAGACGAGAAACGTAGTCCGAAGGCAAAACGATGAGGTCAGAAAATCCGGTAAGGCAAAGTGAAAGAAACGTTAGGTAGAGCCACAGGTAGGGAACTCAATACCGAGCAGTGATATGCGAGTAAGAGCGGCTTAAATAATGCAGCCTGCCGCACGGTAAGAAGAGAATTAACACGTGCGGCGGCGTTTGTAATTATCACCCAGCTGCTGGGACTGATTAGACCTCTTCGGAGCTGGTCTGGGCCGGTTAGTGGTCGTGACATAACCTACACTTTACCAAAAAAAAAACAGCTAATTGAGAATTGCCTTTTTAAATGCAGAAGCTTCCCAGCCTTTGATCAAATGAAGAAATCAATTAGCAGGTGTCAGAGTTAATTTAAAATGTATTTAATGAAAGACATATTTAATTAAAGAGGAACAAAAAACTAAATACAGTGTATAGTGAAATATGTGAAACTCACAATTGACTGTAGAAAAGGTTAAATAGTGTGAATGCTAGCTTGGTAACACACATTGCATTTAGTACTGTATAACTGTACTAATATCTTGCAACCTAATTTCCCCCTTGGGAATTAATAAAATGTATCATATCATATTTAAACACAAAATTTATTTTAAATGAAGCAAGTACAGCCCATGTGTATAGTGACACCAGAAATCAGACCAACTGTTCATCTGTATTTTTTGATTTTTCGACAGGGAACAGGTACTTTTATGTTGCTTTAGACAATAAATTAAGATGATACCATACTGTAGGTCTGTGATGTGCAGCTCTGTTCATTTTGAAAAACAAAAAACAGATTCCATTGTGCTACTATAGACACTGACATTTTAGTTATTACTATATGTAGTAGAATATGACAAATATGAAATCTAAGCTGCTACCAGAGGGATGGATGGAAATGACTTGGATGTCTATTGGAACAAGAATAAAAATATACACAGGTCTATGAAGTCATTTGGATCAGACTCTTATAGAGAATAGGAACATATCACGTTATAACACTGATCCATACGGTAAAAAGTAAACATTTGAATTATATATCAGTCATTTGTTACATTTTGCAACTCTGTTATAAATGTAATGTCATGGCAGTTTAAAAAAAAAGATGCATGTCCTAAAAGCAAGAAATGAATATGCTGTTAGCTTTTTGGAAATATGTGTGTAAAATAAGCATTTCCTATATTTTGAACCAAATTCATCAATTCTTTAATGAGTGATTCAGAAGCCTAGCAGATAGTTACTAATTTGTTGAGAATGAGAAGGAACTCATACAGTACTGAATAAATGTTTCACACTAACATTCAATAAAGCAATTACAAACAACTCACCCCAGGTTAAAGAAGAGCTATGCAAGCTGAACAAATGTAACATTATATAATTTGAAAGTGTTTAAAAGTAACAGGTCACCAGGGCTCAAAAGGGTTTTTGTAAATGTCTGTAAAAAAAGTGAGGAAAATTAAAGAAAAAAAGCACAGGCAAATTTATCATACATTACAGATGAAATTATGAAAACTACAATTAGTTTTAATGTGATTCTTTTTATGGTAGCCATGTTAAGGAATAAGCAGATGTTTCTAGATGTTTGAACAAGCAATATGTTAGATTTCCAGAAAGATTTTGTTTAGAAAAAGTTCCTGCTTAAGCAGGTCAGCTGGCTAGAATTTTGTCCTGGTTGTGTCACTGTTGTGAGAAGTATATGGACAGTACATAATAATAGTGCCTTTTACGATACTAACATCTCTGGGTGATTCTGATTTACTGCTGATCTCTGGTTAAGGATGCAATAGCACATGGAGGACCTGAGCAAAAGACCTTACTTAGGTTCATAGCATGCATTCCTACATGTATATAACAGTATAGAATTACATAGAAGCCCTTGTGTTCAGCATACTTCCAATCCAGTTCAAACCAGCTCTAAATGTCCACCTTATAAAATATTGCATCTTCTGCAGGAAAGGTGTATACAAAGTACACAGAGACCCTCTCAACAATGTCATTATATGTAGCAAAGCATGCATGAAGTGTATGAGTATGTGAAAATACATTATAATTGATGCATTGATACAGTAGTTTAAGATGTACTGTATCTTATAATTCTCTATCAAAAAGACCATGTCTCAGACATATTGTGGTTTTTAACAGCATATTTTTTAGCTGTATTCTGTTTCTCCTGGAAGAGTTGATTTGCTTCATTGCCCTTCTGCAAAGGTGTCTCAGGGTTTTTTTTTACTTATGCCTTAGGTGATAGTGATGCATGATAGCTGATTTAGTTGTACCAAGCAGAAGGCTCTGTCTAACTTTTACACCTACAGTATATTTTTGGAATATAAAAAAACATTTAAAATAATTTTGTGCCTTACTTTTAAAAAGTTTTAAAAGTATAAAGTCTAGTTGAAATGAGCAGGTCCTACTTTTAGACCTCTTTTTACCTGTACAGTGTAAGAAAAAAGCCTGTAAGCTGGACAATTTGAAACATCAAAACATATGAGACAAGGACTGACATGAAATATGGTTTTTACACTCGTAAGTCAATAAGTTGCCATTAAGACTAGAATTCAGTCCTAGTGAGCAAATCAGACTTTTTTTATGTATTTTTTATGATTCTTTTGTCCGTCTATGTGCATTTTCTTAGGTTTCTGAATACTGTCATATTTATTAGTTCAAATCAAGATTAGTTGTTTTTTTTTGCTCAGTACAAATCAGTTGTTTAATAAAAATGAGCAAATATGTGAGCACCTTATATACAGTAGTTAAGTCTTTTACACCCTCTTTTGTCTTTTCATGTTTTCATAAAGTTTACATAATGCCTATTTGTGCACAGTTTTTAGCCTTCTGTAAGCAAAGAAGGCCATACATATATATTACTGTATATATATACAGTATATACCATATGGTAATATTGAAACCAGTTTTATACTTTTTTTTTCTTTTGGAGGTGATCTACAGTAATCTATTATATTTTTTCTGTCCTCTAAACTGATGCAATCTATTACTGACAATTCTAACAATTAAGATTGCAAATTTGATTGGATTTTTTTGTGGAAATTAGGAAATAATTCATTTGTACTAGATTAACAACATTCTAAACCAAACAGATGTAAATTCATATAATGAAAGAGACCATACTAGTTTCCTTAAATTAATGCTTTGACACTTTTTTAAAAAGATCAACTTAAAAAATAGATTTTTAAATTTGATAGGTAATGTGCCTCACTAATAAATGTACATACGAGAAAAAATACATTTTTATTGTATTGTCTGGACAGCATAGTCTAAAATGCTACATTGATATCTTACTGTACATGAGACCTGAACTAGAATATAGGTATGTTGTATTATTTTCAGAATGTATATTGCAAGGTAGTCATTCAACTGTAAAACTGAGCCATTCTGCTGGCAGCTACAGAAATGATGGATGCTTGCTTGTCATGTGAAAAGGAAAGTGAGCGAGTTCTGGTTTAGTAAGAAACAAGGATAAGTTTGCCTCATTATATAAACTAAGAAAGTTTTAATTGGCAGTCCAGGAAAAAGGAGAAACTTGAGATTTAATTAATCTGATGAAAGATATTCTAAAAAAGCATATCTACTTTAGATTGGATGCATGATTTGAAATGCCATTAATTTCCCTTGGAAAAAAAGGAGCTTATGACAAAGAAGATATGCATTTCGGTCAAGGGGCTTAAAAGTGAAAGGAGTGAAAACACTGGTTACAGTTTGAGCTATTTAAAATCAAAGCAAAAGAGTTCAAATGTTTTGTGATTAATAGTGAAAATTAAGGTGGGAAATTTATACTGTGAACGTTTGAAGTTGAAATATACTGTAACAGACAATGAAGTCAGAGGTTAGGTGAAATCTTAGTTTTCTAGCTCTAACATCAATTTGAGATTATAAAACATGCAGTTTATTATAACCCTTGGATGAAGGGAGAATAAAATAATAGATTCCATTGGTTAATTAATTCTTATTGTTATTACAGTATTTTCAGAAACAGGAGTAGTAGTAACAATAATAGATATCTCAAGAAAGTTTTAGATCCAATATTTCCAGGACTGGTGCAAATCCATATTTTGTGGATGGATGAGGAACCTCATTCAACTAAGTTTTACATAATTTACAATTGACATAGTTTAAATTGTAATGTACAAAATGTATTTCAGAGCAAATTGATATATCCCAAATGGATGTCCTCCCAAAGGATGTCTAACTCATTCTACTTGGAGAATTAAAATGCTAGAGCATGAGGAGATGCCATTTTCTAGATAGAACCATTCATAAGGAAGTGGTAGTAATAATCAGCTCAAACAGCAATATTACCAGATGCTCAGAGCATGGACGTGACATCACCAACACCCTACATCATCTTAAAAATAGTCACAAAACATCCTGGAAGCATTCACAGTCAAAAGCATGGCAACCTGACTATGTCATTGTCTGTGCCTGGAATCACAAACCTGTCCACATCACCAGAGCAGTGACAGGAACTCACAACTGCTGGACCGATCACCATTCAATTATATCAATCATGCCAGCTCTCAAACTTTGCCTGCAGAAGAAGAAATGTCCATGAAAAATCAATAACAAAGCACTGAAGGATCCATCTTAAAGGTGAAAGCTTTAGAAAATAAATTGCAAGCCTGAACAAAGAACAGAGAAAATGTTTTAAATTGATTTGCCTTCTCTTGTCAATGGAAAAAAAAGTTTTTTCCATATATCTAAGATATATTTTTACTTAGATAAAAATGTTTTTTACCAGTAGTATAAATGTTATTTGAACATAAGGACTTGCAAAATCTGTGACATCTTTATAACATCTTGACACTTCACTGTTGTAGTACAGTAATTACAATGAATATTTTTCTCTTGGTTTTCCCTAATATGTATTGTTTTAGATTCAGCTTATACAAATGTATTTATATACTTAAGTATTATTTAGATTATTTTTAAATTAAAGAAATAAAATACACTTAAGAATGTAGAGGTTCATTTTAATTATGAGTGCACCATGAAAGTCAAATTAAAACCTATGTATAGATACAAACTCATTGTACATTTTTTTTCTCTATGCTATGTCACAGCTTCTTAATTTATCAGGTTTTGCTTAAAATGGTGAAATTTATACTGTAAGTATGTACAAGGTTATAATTTTACTGTAATTTGAATTACTGAACATCATTTTTAGAGCCAACAATAAATTAATCATCTTTATTCAATGTGTGTTTTCACAGTTCCCCCGAAGATATATGAGATTTCCTCTGATGTTATTGTAAATGAGGGCAGCAATGTCACACTTTATTGCCTGGCCAACGGGAAACCAGAGCCCACAATTTCCTGGAGACACATAACCCCATTAGGTGAGTATGAAACAAGCACAATATCATAGACACACAATATCTTTTAATTGGGACAAGTCATCTCCCAAACACATAATGTGTAAAATCCTGTCTCATAACAGTCTCAGAAACTTTTTCCTTCTGGGAATGTAGAAGGTATACCAATAAAAAGAGTCTCACAAAACTATATATATATAGTTCAGGTGGGAAGCTGTGTTAGCATGCATAGTCTGCAAAGGAACAAGTAATAGGTTTATTCCATGCTAAAGAGAAGAGAGAAAGCACAACGTTTAGGCTGTGAAGCCTTCTTCAGGTGTAAGATATACAGATGCAGCCATTCAAAGTGTGTGGTACACACACATACCGGAGGTAATTGGCTACGGCGTCGTGCATTGTGACGCACGATGACGCGCGGTACCGCGGTACGTGATTGGTTGACCGACAGGGGCACTCGTGGTCCGTTGGTCTGTCGTAGAAAGATTTACAGTAAACGTCTTTACTGTGCCCGTTGTAGTATTGAATATTTATATGGAATTTTACCACTGAAGGGAAATCTTAGTACCTGAGCATAAAAAGAATAGGAGCATACTGCAACGCGTGTGAAGGCCATAAACGATATTAATTTTGGAACTTAAACGTACAGTATATGGCTGGTCTCGGTACTTTAAAGAAAACATACACACCAGTATTCCATTTCTCCCTAAACATTTTAAGCATCGAAGTCTTTAACTAACGTGATACTGGAGTCAACAAGCATACTTTTAGAATTTGATTAAAAGGGAATATAATATGGAATCGCGTATCTAAAGAAATTAATAAAGATATAATTATATTCATGTTGCAAAAAAACTCCCTTGCTTTTAACAGAGTTTCTAACTACGAAAATTATTTAAACTGCGACACTTATCATTCAACCAGAGCTCGAAATATCACAAGGATCCTCTAGAGCACAGCAAAGACTGTATTAAAAGAATCGCGTATCTAAAGAAATTATTAAGATATAATTATATTCGTGTACTGCGACAGGGCTGTGTAGGGCTGTTTCACCTCTGTCTTCATGTGACTCTATTCAAAAGCCATTTAGCAAAGAGGGGATGAGAAGAGTGACAAACTAGTATACAGTACAGTATTTTAGATCTTTTTTTCTGAACCGGGGAAAATCTGATCATGTTTCTCTATAACAATAATAAAAAACATTGCCACACCCGGACTGTTAAACCAACGCATTAGCACGTCAAAGCCCATTGAGGAGCCGGGCGCAATAACTGTTTTGTCCCTTGATTTACTGATCTGCATTAATTACAGAAATCGAGTTCCTGCTCTTTGCAGACGACCTGGTCCTGCTGTCGCCCACAGAACAGAGGCTGCCGCAGAACCTGGTGCTGCTGGAGCAGCACTGTCAGACCTGAGCGCTGACAGTCAATCTGGACAAGACCAGAGTTATGGTTTTCCAGAAAAAAAGCCAGACCCCCATTAGTCTTCCTGATATCATCGGATTATGAACGAATAAAAGCATCTTATTAAAAACGCGTTTGTGTTTGTCTGGGTATTTACTTTGTAATCTGTGGTTTACATCTAGATGCTTTTATTCGTTCATAATCCGACGATCTCAGGAAGACTGAGTCTTTGCTGTGCTCTAGAGGATCCTTGTGATATTTCGAGCTCTGGTTGAATGATAAGTGTCGCAGTTTAAATAATTTTCGTAGTTAGAAATTATGGAACGCTCTGTTAAAAGCAAGGGAGTTTTTATGTCCGTTGCAGTTTTTTTGCAACATGAATATAATTATATCGTTATTTATTTCTTTAGATACGCGATTCCATATTATATTCCCTTTTAATCAAATTCTAAAAGTATGCTTGTTGACTCCGGTATCACGTTAGTTAAAGACTTCAATGCTTAAAATGTTTAGGGAGAAATGGAATACTGGTGTGTATGTTTTCTTTAAAGTACCGAGACCAGCCATATACTGTATGTTTAAGTTCCAAAATTAATATCGTTTATGGCCTTCACACCCGTTGCAGTATGCTCCTATTCTTTTTATGCTCAGGCACTAAGATTTCCCTTCAGTGGTAAAATTCTATATAAATATTCAGTACTTAAACGGGCACAGTTAAGACATTAAATATACATATACATACTGTATACAGTACAGTTTGCATACGGTAATATGTTTATGTTCCTAAATCAATCTCTTTTATGAGCATGTGAAAGGCATGGTGAATCGATTCTCAAAAATTACTGTACTTTGCATGATTGGAAACAAATGCGTGATTGCGAAATGCTGTGGTGTTACTTTTACAAAGACGGTCAATGAAAAAAAGAATGTGGACCAGGGCAATACTTTGAGTTTACACTTACAGCTTGTCCAAGGTCATTCATTATTAATACTATTAGTAATATCTTCGTTAAAGACTTTGATGGCTACAGCCCAAACATGAGAGGTTGAGCTTAATTAGCTCCACCTTGCGGAAATTCCGGATTATATTATTTTGCTTGCGGTATTATAGGAGAATTTACGGTAACTAGCAGTATTTACCGGTAACTCGTGGTAGACTGCGTACAGCGCACTGGAAAATAATGCGGTATCGCCCGTGCATTTTGAATGGCTGCATCTGTACATACATATATATATGTGTATTTGTAGTTATCTCTGTATATGAAGTATATACAATAAAAAATAATCCTATACAGACAAGCATTACATGTGCTACAAATGAATAATTGAAACCAATAGAAATCGTTGCATTTTTAATGCCTCCTGGATGTAAATCTGTTTTGATGTTTGACAACATAATTGCTAGATAGATATCAATTGATCAGACTTCAGATTTCTATTTAAAGATAGTTTCGAAACTTCAAGATTCAAAATCTTTAAAGAAGGAATTTAAACCCTTTGTACCCCGCCCCCAAAATGGAGGTCAAGGTCAATGACCTCCTGGAATGGATGTACTGTTTAATATTTTGAATTATCTTGGAAAGCATAAACAGCACAAACTTGTTTAGGGTCTTGAATTAAATAGAACACCCTGACAATCCCTTCTGAACCTTCATACTTTGAGTAATGCCTACTCAGTATAAATAAATATCAAAAACACAAACTGGAAAAAGGCAATATCTCAAATTGTGGAACACATAGGATGAAAATCTCTTCTCTAATTTGTCTTCTAACTTGCATAAAACATTGAGAGTGATTCAACAAACAATATAAAATTGGCATAAATTTTTATGATGGCTAGTCCGGGAATGTTTTTCTCCTCCTTACTGGAGATGTGAAATAAACAGCAGATTAGGTGCATTTGAAAATGTTCAGGTATGGTATACATGTTTTTCAAAATTTAACTTCTGTACCTCTAAGGAAAGGTGAGTGAATTAGACAAAGACCCGCAGTTATGAATTAGTATTTTTTATAAATCACAGCCTGGAGGGCCAGTGTATTTGCAGGTTTTGTGGGTCACTTCAAAACACTGCAGAGCTGGAAAAGGTTTTTAAATTAATTTCATTTGTAATAATAAATAAACAATAATATATCTGATTTGCATTGTTATGAAAGGAAAGCCTACTGATAAATCAGCCCCCCAGGGCCACAATTGCCTATCCCAGGTATATTATATGATAATATGGGGTTATTATTTAAGGAATTTATTAAACATTCTAGAGACATCCATAATTTTCTTTAGTGTAAGAAAAAACCTTAGAGCATGGTATGTTTAGGATTGGTGTTGAGAAAAGGGTACAGGAGAATTGAAAATACAAAGGGACCATGTGGACAAAAATGGCAACATTTTATTAGAACATTTTAATTTTAGTGTATAATTATAATGTTTGAAAACCTACAAAAGGGTTTTGGTATTTGCATTTCAAACAAATAAAAGTGTTTTTTTTCTGAAATGTTTGACAGGTGTGAACAATAGGTATTCAAAATAAGTCAATCACGACAACTTTTAAACAAGCATGTTCTAATTTGCTCTCATTGTGCATACTGTATGTTCATGCTAACACTAACAGCTGAAGAGTTTTATATTAGCCATTTGGATATTTTAGCATTTTGCAGGATTGTCATTGGACTTCTAATGCCAGTGGAACACAGAAAGGTCACAAAAAATTAAAACTCGTATTATGTTGGCATAAAACTCTTAATATATTTGATCATTGCAATAACCTTAAATGTAATTAAATAATGTTTTTATTTGACCATTTGGGGGAGAGAAAAGCAATAGAAATGTATAACTGCATATATAAGGTTACAAATAAAAAAGGTTTTCATAAGAAGATTGAATAATAATCTTTGAAGTATGAATTTAACATATTCGGGATGGATCTCAGCAATCCAATAATAGGACTGTCACTATCAATTTACCTCTACTTGTAGATATCATCATAGATAATAATAGTACACAATCTCACTGTTTGTAGACAATAATTAGTGTCCTATGAAACTGATTTCTTAAGTAAAGGTGCAAATGAGGAAGGGACATTCAGCTTGTGTAGCTCATTTTGTTGCAAGTGGCTAATTAATCCAACAAAGTCAGCCTGCTGTTTCTTGATATATCTTATGACATACTGTAAGCTTCAACATGGCTGGGTAGCTTCATCCAGACTCCCCCAACTTTGCATGAAGAAGTACCAGATGTTCTCAGACTGCCATTTGCTTTACGTTCTGTTTGTATTTTTTGGATCATTTTCACTGCTGATTCTAAAAAAGATCAGAAGAATCAGATTTAAAAAAAAACGTAAACTAATCAATGAAATAGTGACTTAAAAATATTATAACCACTGGTTATACTTTCTAGAATTGTTTATTCTGGCTCATTTTGGAAACAAAAAAAGCTACAGTAAGTGGAAAAAGGCATTCCCTGATATGTTGACCTTCTCATTACAGAGACTGCAGTTTCACATTCCTAAGGAGATTGTGTTGCCATGGAATCCTCTCTCTCAATATGTATTGTTTCAGGTTCAAAGGGATCTGCGAATTTTCAAGCTGTTTATTTGCCCTGGTGAGAAAGGAAAAAAAACAAGTTCCAGAAGAAAAGAAGTACACTGCAGTCACATAGCATGCTTCAGTCTTGCTCATGTTGAATGATATAACTGCTTTGAAAAAAAACGTTAGACCATCTTGTTATAAAAAAATGTTTTTTAAAACACAATAGCAATAAAGGCCTGTGCAAAATATTAACAAATCAAAGGCACAAAAATTGATACATTTAACTGCATTCAAAAAACAAAATTCAATACTGTTTATATTAGAATGATCCTGTATCTTTAAACCTTTATAAAAGCATAAACAAACAGTAGCAACATATTTCCCCAAACTGATTAATTGATCATCTAAAGCTTCATCCAGACTATTAGTTAATTTATCCAGTTACAAGAAGTGAGCTTAATAATGGATACAACACATTATTTACAGGTATCTTCTCTCACTAAACACTAATTATGCTATTGAACCTTAAATTTGCATAGGTAGGTTTACAGCTGCTTCTGACATTTTAACTGTTCTGCAACATTTTAAAACCAATTGTAAAACAGAAACAATATATTTATATTACATACTCTCACAATATAAATCATACATCAATGAGCAACAGTAGTGATGTTAAAGAGAGGTATCTGCAGTTACTGAAGATGGTCAGGGGACACCAATTAAAATGTTTAACCTCTATCATTATATTTTATAGGAATATTGTTAAGAGTTACATTTTTAGGTTTTACAATTGTGCGTAGTTTACTTGTTAGCAACTGTAACGTATCGCTCTCTGTTAATTTTCCTAAACTTCTGGGGTCAGCAAAGGCAGAGGAGAACAGAAGTTTTTGTTTGATGGTTTGTAATTGTAATATACGGTTTTTGCTTTGCTTTTTGAAAGTTAAAATAGAAGTTCAGAGACCTAAAACAGGGAATGGTTTTGTTAACATTAAATATTTAGTTATATGTAGTATAATATTTAGTATATGTAGTTAGTAGTTATAACCAAGTGAATCGTCATCAGGATTTTCAGGATTTATTGTAGATCAGGATTTTGTGTGCAACAAACAATAGTTTATTTATTTTAAAGTCCTTTTTAAATTCAACTAGTTGAACTTCACTACAATCAAACTATTGATCTGCTTTAATAAACTGTGGAGGTGTGCATTGTTTTTGTTAAACTTAAACAGTAACGGGTAATGTACAGTGTTATATTTGATACTATGAATAATCTTCATGTTATTGATTAGTTAAAGCACTAAGCTGAGGTCTTTTTGTTTTGTAGTAGGTGGAATGTTCAAATGATAACCTCACTGTTTCTGGGACAGTGTGATTTTAATTAAAAAAAATAGTTTAGTTCTGTATTTAATACAATATATACCGTATCTTATCACAGGCAGTTAATGACATAGCTCAGGAATGAACACAATAACATATGGACTACACAACTCAACCTACTCTTTGGGAAAGCACCTTTACTGATTAAATTACTCTTTAACCCATTCAAAGACAGTTTTTGATCATAATTGATTATCTTTGATTACCACCTGGGACTATTTAAGCATGTGCTAAAATTAAAAAAGGTTAAGTTGAAGCCTTTAAATATCATCTCAGTTCATACCTATCTGGTTATTATCTTTGAGGTATGTTTGTCCTCCATAATGATTACAGTTGACTTTTATTATAATATAACAAGAGCTTGGGCATGGCATGGTAAGGTATGGTTAAACTGCACTGATGAGTCAAGTTTGTAGGTGCTGAATGATTTGACTGTTGGATTATGTATGAGTTTACAATGCTAAAAAAAAGGTTAAATAGTCTGCTGTGTGATTTTAATGTTATTATTAATTTTTCACTTAATCAATTATCCTGTATTAGCCTTTCCTCCTTATCTGAAATCTACAGTTTTGTATATTTGCAATGGCAATCTAAGTCTGGTATGAGAGACATTCTTAAAGTAACATTCTCAATGGCTCAATTCAATATTCTGCTGTACCAATCACTTTATCATATCTTCCTGAAATTACTGCAGTCAATAACTGTAAATGTACATGTTTTATGATCATTTTAATATTCCTTTTTTATAATAGAAATATGTGCACTGGAGTATTTTCTGCCATATTGTTATAATTATTTTAATTGTTAGTTTAATTATTTGTCTTGTTTATGTTGATTTCCACAGTATGTTAGGCATACACTTTAGATATATATGGTACAGACACAGCCATCTAGAATGCACGTGGTGTCCATGTGCGTGCTGCAAAAGGCACTGCTATGTACAGAGGTGATGTGCGGTCCCTCGTTCTTATTTTTCCCCCAATTGTTGGATGCAGGACTGCACTGCTCTGTAATACTAATAGGTGGAGCAGTGAAAACAGAAATATCCCAACCATCGTGCCACTGCACACCTGTGTGTTGTAAAGGTGAGGTCAAGTGTGCATGTAAAAAAACTTTTAAATTAAAAAACATATAATAATAAAACATATAATAATAACTAATAAAACCACTAAAAAATCCAAAACTTGACCATTAAAATCCAGATCACTTAATTAAAACCTCAACAGGCTATTCAGAATGTTAGCTTTTTTTGGTTACACCATGAATGTGGTAATTCAATTAATTTTTATTTATTTTTGGCTTCGGAGAAAGTAAGATTTAATACCTTTTTCAAAGTGTGCCACAGATGGAAAAATGTTGGAATTGTTGCCTGAAGAGTACATGTAGTTGCATTTGGTCAATAGACAACATTGTATGTAAATCCCTTTTTAACATCACTAAAGTGACAATTCCAAACACAATTTATCAGAATGTAACAATGCTCATAAAATAACAAATTTTAAAAAACGCTATATACTGTACACCATGCCATACAATAATTAATATTTTTGTGTACATATAATAATAATGAAAACAGGTTGTTTTGTTTTATGTTGTAATTACAGTATATGACTATATTTCAGTGACAAAATATTTTTTTCTGTCAATACAATGGCAAACATAATTGTGATTCTACTATTTATTGTGTAATATTGTGAGTCATTCACATGTTGTACAAATAATGGCATTAGGTATAGAAACAGGTAGAATTTTAGCATTTTCTGAATGAAAAAAAAATATGAATCTGCTTTGTTGAATTAGGCCACGTTTCATGACACTAGTGTCTTTACAATACCCACGTGTTTGTTGCCTAGGTTTTTTTAGATTGGAATTTCTTGATTCTTTATTTTGAACCTTAATCCCCACCTAATAGCAGATACTACAAATATCAGAATCTCCTGACAGCAGGGGATATTTCTACAGACAAAAAGACAATGGGTCATTAGAATAAAAAGTTTATAGGTCAATTTACATGACAAAAACACATGTAATTTAACTCCAAACATCTTTTTGCCAACTGATGGCTTTTTGAATGGGGCCAGGGAAATGAAAAGCAGCTTTTGTACTGATCTGGGCTATATAGTTGTGAGAAAAAGTTTGTGAACCCTTACGAATTATATGGATTTCTGCATGAATGGCTCCTAAATGTGTTCTGATCGTCATCTAAGTCATAATAATAAATAAAGACTGTCCTATTTAACAAACAACACACACATATTGCCATATCTTTATTGAACAAATGGTTTAAACAATCAAGGTCAGGAATACAATCACATAAGAGTCATGTGATGCCATTCACCTTCAGAATTAAACTAAAAGTAAATGCTGGTAACTGGTAAAAATAAAATTAACATAAGAAAACTTTTCTTCCCACATACAGTACATTACACATTATTGAAGTGGTGTGTTCACTCTGATTGGTTAACTGAATCACTAGACACTGAGAAATGTAGTATTTAGTACCATGCACTAACTTAAAAACTTTCATTTTCCGTTACACAGCAAGGAATATTTCTAAGGACAAGTAGAAAATGTCCCGTTAAAATAACCAGTTTCTGTTTATTTCTGGCAAATTTCCATGATAAGGATCTCATGCAATTTAATGCCAAATAGCTTTTTGCCAACTGCTGGGAATGCTTTGAGCAGGAGCAGGGAAATGATAAAAATGAAAATCCTCTCTCCTCAAACTGCTGGATTATTCTAAAATCACAGTACATTTTGCAAGGTGTGAAAAGTGAAAAATAGTAGACAATATTTTTTTTTCAAAATGCTTTTTGTTATATGATAACATGGTTTCAAATAAATGGGAAAAGGCTCTTGGTGCATCTTAATTGGGTTACCAAATTGTTATTTGCCACTATTATTATGCTGGGCAAATGTTCCGAGGTCAAATTCTTCCAACACAGGGGTACCTTTAAAGCGGAGATGACGGCACCAAAAGTTTTTGGCCCGCCCTCTCTTTAAAGCCCTGGCCAAATATGAAGACAGTACGTACAGTTATAATACAAACTGAATTAAAAACTACACATCCCAGTTACCATGGTGGTGCTTGTGATCATTGCATTTAACCAACGAAACATGGTGAAAAATCAGTCACATGACTATTGGGCAGAGTTTTGACAGCTTAACCTATCAGCAACAAAGCGAAATTTACACGATAGGCTACCTCAAACTGTCAGTTACACGACTGTGTATGTCGCTTAAGCCACTCCTATTTGGCATTTTAGTTATGGAGGCAGGAAGACGCCCCCCCCCCTCTCTAGGTGCCTGATTTGTCACCATCTTTAACCGTTCCGTGTCCGAATTGCAGTAGCTACGCGTACGAAATAAAGTTCATCCCAGCTACGATACATATATATATTTGTGGTAAGAGGGAGCAAAACATCAGTATTTACTGCTATTAATTAGTGTATGATTTATAGTTGAAATCTGAGCCTAAATATAAAGTTAAAATCTTGACAAAGCAATATAGGAAATACAGAGAAAATAAATCCTTTCTGACATCTAAAATCAGTTTCGATCAAGGTCTCTAAAACAAACAAGAAAAAAAGGATTTTCGGAGTGCAATTACGCTGTGTTTATATAGAATAAGTGATTTATGAGCAATCTAATTTCTTGTTCGTTTAAAACAGTGAAATTAAGGCTGCAAAAGATCACACCAGAAACAGCATTCTCTCTGCCTGTCATAGACGTCCAGGAAAGGGTGAATGAAGTCATGTCAAGTACAATAATTCGGTGATCAATATTAACAGTTGTAGGACAAGAAACAAAAGATAGTGAAAACTTAAGCTTTTTAAGGCTAAAACTAAAATTCATTCTACAAATTAAGGCAAATGAAAATTCAGGACGTTAAAGTGCTAGAGGTGTAAAAAATACAAAAATGCACATGAGCAAAAAGGTTTAGAAATGGAGCAGGTGTTGCTTTGAAATAAGCAAACAGAAAAAAAGCCATGACTATAGTGCAGAAGAGGGATGCAGGAACACTTGCTTAGATATACAAAAAAATCAAGGTGTATGTTACAAAAGAACATGCAAACATGTTCATCATTTACATGAACATGTACATCAATTTCCCTTCGCAATCAATAAAGTATTATCTATAAACATGAAACAGAGTGAGGAATCAGAAAATTAGCATGCATAAAAAACAGCAATTCTGTCAGTGAGCCCTAAATGAATTAATAACAACCATGGTTTCATGGAGGGCTTCTCAGATAGTTGGGCATTCAGGTAGATTGCCAGGTGAAAGGATTTGTAAACATATTTTGTTAAAGCGAGTCAGTTTTTTCCGCAACACATAAAATACATTTTTTCCAAGAAAGTTTAGCCTTTGTCACTAATGAAACCACTAAATAAAGACATAAATATAGAAATCTTAAGATTTTTTTATTCAATGTTGGTAGGAGGATGAACTGTCAGGTTGAGCTAAGTGTATATTTTTTCGCAGAGTTGCTGCAAGATGTTAACAGTGAAAAAAGGTATTTAGAAGTTTTCAGAATAATTGCAAATCTAGTAGGATAGAGAAAGCACAGAAAATGTAAAAACAGATGAAAGGACCACAGATTACAAAGTAAATACATATAAGAAAGACAAGCAGTTAGAGGTGCTAGCAAAATTAGAAAGTGAAGCAGATACAGACACTAAGTCTTCTGAAAAGAAAGGTTTTGAGGTTAGATTTAAATGCACTCAGGATATGTAACTGATATCACTGGGGATACAAATTGAGAGCTCTGGGGTGTAGCTAGAGAAGGTCCTGTCACCCACAGAATGTAGATGTTCTTGAGGACAGCTAGAAGACCAGAGTCAGATGGACAAAGGTGGGGAGTAGACGGATAATAAGCCATATACTGTAGGTACTGAATGAGGATGAGGATTTAGTAGTTGACTTGAAACCTGATAGGTAACCAGTGCAAGGACTTGAAGACAGGTGTAATGCATCCCTGATAGGATTCTCGCTGTCATATTCTGAACATATTGAAGATTGCTCAGTGTGGATTTAATTTCCCCAGTGAACAGGATGTGCATTTATTAATTCTAGAAAAAAAAGCCTTTCTTGATTTCTCTTGTTCTTAGTTTCTCTAGTTCCCTTTAAAATAAACTATTATTCCACAATGCAGAGTATAACATGGCCAGTATTTACATATGATATCTGTGATTTAAAGAAATTAACACAAGCAGCTTTTGGGGATTTAAGTGTTGGCTGAGTTATTGCAAGATAAACATTGGTAAGAAAAAGATAATTTTGGGAAAGCTGAGGAATACACTGATAACAAGAACACTTCCTAATGGGGTTAGGCATACTTTTGATGAAGATGATGAAGTTAACAGACTGTATGTTTACATAGACACTGAAATGAGGATTGTATTTTAGATTTTGTGTAGTTGCTAGCATTGAACTGTGTGTTGGATGCACATGAATTGAAGGAATGGCCAAACATAGCTGTTGCGGATCCACAGAGCCAGCATATTAAGATGTTTATAATTAGAGGCAATTTGTTTAAATAACTAGGTATGGATACTGATGTGCAAGAGAGGTGGAAAGCCTGTTTCCTTAAGCCAGCACTATAAAATATTTTATTCTCAGTGAGATGCTGCCATTTCATAGTGGGTTTCTAACACTGTGTATAGTTCCATCCACACAGTGCCTTTACTTCCATCCATTTCTAATCTCTTTATCCAGTACAGAGGGTTTGGAGCCTATCCCAGTAAGCAACGGACACAAGGCAGAATACACCCTGGACATACAGATGCAGCCATTCAAAGTGCGCGGTACAGACACGTACCGGAGGTAATTGGCTACAGCGTCACGCATTGTGACGCAAGATGACGCGCGGTACCGACAGGGGCACTCGTGGTCCGTTGGTCTGTTGTAGAAAGACTTACAGTAAATGTCTTTACTGTGCCCGTTGTAGTATTGAATATTCATATGGAATTTTACCACTGAAGGGAAATCTTAGTAGCTGAGCATAAAAAGAATGGGAGCATACTGTAACGGGTGTGAAGGCCATAAACGATATTAATTTTGGAACATAAACATACAGTATATGGCTGGTCTTGGTACTTTAAAGAAAAAATACACACCAGTATTCCATTTCTCCCTAAACATTTTAAGCATCGAAGTCTTTAACTAAAGAGATACTGGAGTCAACAAGCATACTTTTAGAATTTGATTAAAAGGGAATATAATATGAAATTGCATATCTAAAGAAATTAATAGCGATATAATTGTATTCATGTACCGCAACACAAGAATAGTACACACTGTCGATAATGTTTCTGTAGTGCTTTTTCAGCACTCTGCATGTGACCTTGCCGGTGTCGCTGTGGGTTAGGTTCCTGACTCCATGTCACACGGTTTGTGATCGAATCTCACTGGAACTATGACTTTTTTTTTAACAAACATTTCCCTTGGTCAGAGATTAAATCAAACCTCACTCGCACCAAACAAATTTGTATTTCTAAATATCACAACATGATCGAATTTAAGTCTTTTTAATAACAATGAATAGTCACCTATGCGTTACAAAATAAATATATGTGTTTAAAGGCGATATATAAAAGCGCTGATTCTTATGGAATGTGTTCCGCCGGGGATTCAAAAATTTATTTTTTCTAATCGTGTATCTAAGGAAAATAGCAGTATAACTTTGTTCATACACATCATTATATCTCATTTTGTATTTCTATAAAAAAAATCGTTTGCCCAGCCACTATTGTTGTTATTGTTTTTATCCTGTAAAGCGCTTTGAGGAGCACAGCTTTCTCACCACTTAGATTACTTTTTGATACCATCCTTACACAAAGCAGAAACTTCTTGTATTTTCCGATGACATACAAGTAGAAAGATTACAGATTTTAATCGTCTTTTTTCTGAACCAGGGAAAATCTGATCATGTTTCTCTATAACAATAATAAAAAACTATTTTACATATCACCTTTAAAAGTGGCATCTCAAAACAATACAATAGATGTAAACCACAGATTACAAAGTAAATACCCAGACAAACGCAAATGCGTTTTTAATAAAATGCTTTCATTCATTCAGCAGAGAGAGAGCGTAAAACCTGGGTGTAACAGCTGTTCCTTTTTCTGATCACTCGCTCTCTGGATAAACGTCTCGCCTGTCTTGTTCTTTGTTTTCCTAATTTGCTGATTATGCCTGCTGCGATCCACTCCTACCCTCACACCTAAAGAAGACTATTTTAAATTTCTTTGCGCGGTCCATTGTGCAATTAACCCTTGTTTGTGCGGTCCTTAAGGTGATATCACATAAAGGTGATATGTAAAATAATGTTTTTTTATTATTGTTATAGAGAAACATGATCAGATTTTCCCCGGTTCAGAAAAAAAAAGATCTAAAGTATACTAGTTAAGAAAAATAAATCTAAACGGGGAGAAAGCTATGCTGAAAGTTTATTAAGATACTTAGAAGACAAAGATATCAATTTATTTTAGTTAAACTTTATATATCACCTTTAAAAGTGGAATCTCAAAGCAAAGTAAATACCCAACACTGATTGTACCCATCTGTCATGCTAATAAAACACCTTGAATTGAATTGAATTGAATTGAGGGAGAGAGCGGGGGAGGGCGAGCGAGATAACCAGGACGTAAGGCAAATAAGATACACTCCACAGACATTCACAACAGCGACATATCATAAAACGTTTGCACATATAGTTAAGTTATTACTTGGTTTTCAAAGTGCAATGAAATACAATATTGTTGTTGTTGCTGTTCTTGTTGTTTTTATCCTGTAAAGCATTTTGAGAAGACACCTTTAAAGGCGATATATACTGTAAAAGCGCTGATTCTTATGGAATGTGTTTCGCCGGGGATTCAATTTTTTTTTTAATCGCATATCTAAGGAAATCTCAGTATAACTTTGTTCATGCACAAACAGTGGCATGTTACATTATTAATTTGGGTGTCTCCTCTTGCCAGAAAGCTCTAAATTGCATTTTGAGTGTCGCAGTTTAAATAATTTTCGGTGTTGGAAATTATGAAACGCTCTGTTAAAAGCAAGGGAGTTTTTGTGTCCGTTACAGTAAAAGAAAATGCCTGACAGAGTAGGGCTTGGACAGATTCCAAGTGCATTTTTGCAATCGGCCTTATTTATGGGTTGTAATTTTAAAAAAGTCAAAAACCGCGCTCAAAATGCAATTAAGAGCTTTCTGGCAAGAGGAATCACCCAAATTAAAAATGTAACATGCCACTGTTTGTGCATGAACAGGGTTATTCTGCTATTCCCTTAGATACCTGATTAAAAAAAATATAAAAATGTTTTGAATCCCCGGCGGAACCGGGCATCCATATGAATCAAGTAACAGGTTTATTCCATGCTTTTAAAGTCGTGCGATGTGTAAGCCACAATTCAAATAGAGAAAAAAGAGCAGACTGACAAGATTTAAGATGTAGCTGTCAATGTTGGATTAAAAAAAACACATTGCCTGACATTTGTTGCATTGCTTGAAAAATAACTTTATTTCGAGAGACTGGATAAGTAATTCAAGTGTTTTTTTTAACTTCCTGAAAAACAACTAATAATTTAACTATATGTGCAAACGTTTTATGATATGTCGCCGTTGTGAATGTCTGTGGAGATGTGCTGGCTGGACAGGAGGCTCTACTGTACACAGAGAGGGGCGGGAGGATGGGACAAGCCGATACATACTCTTAGAGTTTGATTAATAGGGAATATAATACAAAAATATAGTACTAAAAATAAGATACACTCTACAGACATTCATAACGGCGACTGTCAGAAGATAAGACAGGCACCCGCTGAATGGAAAAGGGGCACTTTAATGTTCTGTATGGCTAATACTAAAGCCAATACTTCAATACTTTAATATTCTTTTCTGTATGTTTAACAATAGTGGGTACTGGCCTAATTCATCCCTGCTCCTGTTGTTAGGTGTTAATGTGTTGTTAAGTGTGAATTTGTACCTGTTTCCCTGAGGTCCGTCTTTTTTTCTGGAAAACCATAACTCTGGTCTTGTCCAGATTGACTGTCAGCACCCAGGTCTGACAGTGCTGCTCCAGCAGTGCCAGGTTCTGGCGCATCCTCTGTTCTGTGGGCGACAGCAGGACCAGGTCGTCTGCAAAGAGCAGGAACTCGATTTCCATAATTAATGCAGATCAGTAAATCAAGGGACAAAACAATTATTGCGCCCGGGTCCTCAATGGGCTTTGATGTGCTAATGCGTTGGTTTAACACTCCGGGTGTGGCAAGCCTCTAATGTCTCCCGACCTCGGCAAAAGGCACCTGTGTGGAGACTTTTCAGCAGCAGCGGGAGCAGTACGACGCATTACTGGGGAGGATTGAGAGGCTAGAGACACTCCTGAAAATGCAGACTTTTGTCGATGGAAACCGGTGTGTGTCTCTCTCTGCTGGATGTCCCTCTCACTCTCTGCTGAATGAATAAAAGCATTTTATTAAAAACGCGTTTGCGTTTGTCTGGTATTTACTTTTGTCCCTTTTAACTGTTTTCCTTTGAGATGCCACTTTTAAAGGTGATATGTAAAATAATGTCTTTTATTATTGTTATAGAGAAACATGATCAGATTTTCCCCGGTTCAGAAAAAAAGATCTAAAGTGCTACACCTAACTTTCTTAATTCGATGTATTTAAAGCAGTGAACTACTGTAGGTGTAACATAACATTCAGAAATTCAATCGAGAATAGTTTTGTGGTGTTTGTATAGATGAAACGTTCCTAAAACGTATGACGTAACAAAATTAAAGACGATTAAAATCTGTAATCTTTCCACTTGTACTGTATGTCATCGGAAAATACAAGAAGTTTCTGCTTTGTGTAAGGATGGTATCAAAAAGTAATCGAAGTGGTGAGAAAGCTGTGCTCAATGTATTTAAGGGACTTAAAAGTAAAAGGAGATGCTTCATATTGCTTGACTAATTTTAAAAACTAAGTTATAAATGCAGACGCTCCCTCGGTGCTGCGCCGGGTGTAAATATCTACAGATGCAGCCATTCAAAATGCGCGGGCGATACCGTATTATTTTGCGGTACGCTGTACGCAGTCTACCGCAAGCTACCGGTAAATACCGCTAGTTACCGTAAATTCTCCTATAATACGACAAGCAAAATAATAGTATCCGGAATTTCCGCAAGGTGGAGCTAATAAAGCTCAACCTCTCATGTTTGAGCTGTGGCCATCAAAGTCTTTAACGAAGATATTACTAATAGTATTAATAATGAATGACCTTGGACAAGCTGTAAGTGTAAACTCAAAGTATTGCCCTGGTCAACATTTTTTTTTCATTGACCGTCTTTGTAAAAGTAACACCACAGCATTTCGCAATCACGCATTTGTTTCCAATCATGCAAAGTACAGTAATTTTTGAGAATCGATTCACCATGCCTTTCACATGCTCATAAAAGAGATTGATTTAGGAACATAAACATATTACCGTATGAAAACTGTACTGTATACAGTACGTATATGTATATTTAATGTCTTAATGTTGTAGTATTGAATATTCATATGGAATTTTACCACTGAAGGGAAATCTTAGTAGCTGAGCATAAAAAGAATAGGAGCATACTGCAACGCATGTGAAGGCCATAAACGATATTAATTTTGGAACATAAACATACAGTATATGGCTGGTCTCGGTACTTTAAAGAAAACACACACGAAACATGGTTTCATTATGACCAGAATCGGTCTTGAGATATTTTTAACTTGATTTACAGTATTTGAGAGGTATTTCTTAACACTGATACTACAGTGCGTAAATACTGCTCACATATATGTTTCTAGGTTTATATTATGCATTTCATACGGTCAAATTACTTTTGAGCAACTAATAAGAAGCGCGAAACGGTATGCGTTTTAGTTTCGTTTTGTGCTGGGACTCTGCTTTTAAGAATGTGGCCGTGGATTGATTAGAGATATCAAGTACATACAAGTCATTTTTTAAATGTTGTAGTTCGTCTTGTAAAAATGTTACGAGTACATCATCTATCAACAATTACACAGGTTCTGTTTCCATATTGCGGATTTTGGTTACGTAATATTATTTTCTAGATTTCACGTGAATATATGATTTGGGCAAACAGAGCTGCAAAGAAGTACATTATGGGTTGTTGTTTTGTTTTTTTTGCAGTTTTATCTAGAACAAGCGATGCTTAAACCTTTGTCTGATTCTTGTGAAACTATCCACACGACAGTTACAGTACCTAGGAGTTGACTTCAGTGATGTCACTGATGGGATGTTTCTAAAAATCCATCCACTGTAAAACATCTTCTCCAGTTGTCCTGCATATGTATTCGCTAATGAAGCTGTGTGTTCTGAGCCTGGATCTCTACATTTCTGTATGAACCAGCTTAGAGGGCTAAAGACAGCTTGTGTTTAAATTGAGTGTAAGGTAATTTATGCTTCTAAAGTCATGGTCAGCATTTATTATTGTACTGTGCTGTATACTTGTTGTTGGCGCTGTGTGTTAGTTTCCTGACTCCCATGTCACATGGTCTGTGATTGAATCCCATGGAACTATGACTTTATTTTTTAACAAACATTTCTTTGAAAAAATGAAACGTTTCCCTTGGTCAGAGATTAAATAAAACCTCACTCGCACCAAACAAATTTATATTTCTAAATATCACAACATGATCGAATTTAAGTCTTTTTAATAACAATGAATAGTCACCTATGCGTTACAAAATAAACATTTATATTGATTTGAATCACGTTTTGATTTAAATCGTAAATGCGTGTTTTAATATATGTGTTTAAAAGCGATATACTGTATAAAAGCGCTTATAATCTTCCGCCGGGGATTAAAAAAAAATTCTTTTTTAATCGCGTATCTAAGGAAAATTGCAGTATAACTTTGTTCATGCACAAACAGTGGCATGTTACATTATAATTTGGGTGTCTCCTCTTGCCAGAAAGCTCTAAATTGCAACATAAATTGCAAAAATGCACTTGGAATCTGTCCAAGCCCTCCTATGAAAATTATTTAAACTGCGACACTGATCATTCATCTCTAAATAAACTTTATTTTATATAGCGTTTTAAGCGAATAGGTAATTAGATTGCTCATAAACCTATCCGCTTTTTCTACATAAACACAGCGTGATTGCTCTCTGAAAATGCTTTTCCTTTATATTTAGGCTCAGATTTCAACTATAGATCGTATTATTATAAACTTTCTTGGAAAAATGTATTTTATGTAAACCATGTTTGCTATTAATTCATTTAGGGCTAAAATACGTTCATTGTCTTCCAATCGAGTCGAGTTGACATTGGAAGCTTGCCACTCCCGGACTGTTAAACCAACGCATTAGCATGTTAAAGCGATTCTATTGAGGAGCCCAGCTACCACTTAACACTGTCCTTCCTACTTTGAAAATACCTGTGAAACCGGTTTAATTTGTCACAGCCAGCACTCCAGCAGAGAGGGGGTTGAGTAAAGTAGAAGCAGGCGAGATTTCCAGCGAAAGACACCTCCCCCCCCCCTCAAAAACCCAGTAAGCAGTAATGCTTTAAGTTGAAAATCGAGGTGGATTTAGAGGATGATAAAGAGGATAAACTGGGATGGGAGGAGGGTTTGGTTTTGCATAAGGGGCGGGATTATGATAATTGGAGGAATTTGCGAGAGTATAATGGTTTGATATATTTGATTTTGTATTGTGGTCGTTATCTATGTTTTTGGTTGGTATTATATTTATATGGTTGTTTTTGTTGGTTGGTTGTTATTATGGTTATTAATAATACGATCTATAGTTGAAATCTGAGCCTAAATAAAAAGAAAAAGCAAGTGATTAGGTTTATGAGCAATCTAATTACTTATTCGTTTAAAACGCTATATAAAATAAAGTTTATTATTAATTTGCTAGACAGAGCGGTAAACATTATTATGCATAAGACAAAAATAACGAAATCTGTGTACGCTGTAAGGTTTTTACTTCTTAAACTTTTAAAATAAACGTTTCGAACAGAAAGAAATCCTCTTCCTGGTACAGTACTGTATGTATAGCAAACCAGCACGTCTTTTTTCTCCAATCAGAGGGGTGTCAGATGGTGTCAGCCAATCACCATTCTGAAGCCCTACCATAATCTCTGGTATGGGGAGACCCCAGAATTCTGTCCCATAGTTTAGACAGATGATAGATACTTTAATTGATCCCGTGAGGGAAATAAAGTAAATCATTTTCATTTTAGGAAATTATTAAACGCTCGGTTAAAAGCAAAGGAGATTGTCTGTTATAGTGGACATAAAAACAAGAGTTCGCTGGCATTATATCCTAGAAGACACAGACCAGGAGAATGCCCGCAGTGTAAAAGAAAATGCCAGATGAACTGGGCGTTTGCCCAGCGTAGTTATAGTGGACATAAAAACAAGAGTTCGCTGGCATTATATAATTATACGAATTACACGAATATAATTATATCTTATTAATTTCTTGAGATACGCGATTCTTTTAATACAGTCTTTGCTGTGCTCTAGAGGATCCTTGTGATATTTCGAGCTCTTGGTGAATGATAAGTGTCGCAGTTTAAATCATTTTCGTAGTTAGAAATTATGGAACGCTCTGTTAAAAGCAAGGGAGTTTTTATGTCCGTTGCAGTTCTTTTGAAACATGAATATAATTATATTGTTATTAATTTCTTGAGATACGCGATTCCATATTATATTCCCTTTTAATCAAATTCTAAAAGTATGCTTGTTGACTCCGGTATCACGTTAGTTAAAGACTTCGATGCTTAAAATGTTTAGGGAGAAATTGAATACTGGTGTGTATTTTTTTCTTTAAAGTACCGAGACCAGCCATATACTGTATGTTTAAGTTCCAAAATTAATATCGTTTATGGACTTCACACGCGTTGCAGTATGCTCCTATTCTTTTTATGCTCAGGCACTAAGATTTCCCTTCAGAGGTAAAATTCCATATAAATATTAAATACTACAATGGACACAGTAAAGACGTTTACTGTAAATCTTTCTACGACAGACCAACGGACCACGAGTGCCCCTGTCGGTCAACCAATCACGTACCGCGGTACCCTGCTTCATCTTGCGTCACGATGCGCGACGCCGTAGCCAGTTACCTCCGGTACGTGTCTGTACCGTGCAGTTTGAATGGCTGCATCTGTAAATATACATTCGTCCCGGGAAGAGGCAGAAGAGCGCCCGGCTGGGGTGCGCGGGGAAGAGCAGGACAGGAGTGAAAGTGGTCAGGGCGGGGTTTAGGAAGGCGTACAGTCTGGGCAGGTATAGATTACACTTTTCTAAAACGTATTTGAACAATAAAAACGATTACAATCTAATCCTTCCACGTTTGATCCCAAAATCCCAAGAAAAATAAATCTAAACGGGTAGAAAGCTATGCTGAAAGTTTATTAAGATACTTAGAAGACAAAGATACTGTATCAATTTATGTTGCATTAGTCTGATTATGATTAAAAAAAACACATATAATTAAAATGCGTTTGCGATTTAAATCAAAACACGATTTAAATCAATACAAATGTTTATATTGTAACGCATACTGTCCAGCCTCCATTTCTCTATAAAAATTTACTCTATTACAAATTTACAATTTGTTGATAATAGAAATGTTAGGTTCTCTAAAGCTTTGTGATAGTTGACCCACCCAGGCAGCAAAAGATCAGCTGCACTGGTAAGATGTGACACCGACGATATGATTAATAACCTTTTAAATCTGAAGGGAGATCTGAAGGGATCCCCCACACACACACACACAATAGAAGCAGGAAGCGGACGCAGGGACCGTTGTCAGAAGGGAAGAAGGCGACTATTCATTGCTATCAAAAATGACTTAGAATCGATCATGTTGTGATATTTTGAAATATAAAAGTCAATTGATTGTCCATAATAATGCTATTCTATTTTTAAGAAGAAATGTTTGTTAAAAGAAAAGTCACAGCACCAGCTGGATTTGAACACACAATCCATGCGTTGGTAATCGGGCACGTAGACCAGTGGGCTACAAGGGAAGTCGCATGAAGATTAGCTCTACCTTGCGGAAATTCCGGATACTATTATTTTGCTTGTCGTATTATAGGAGAATTTACGGTAACTAGCGGTATTTACCGGTAACTCGCGGTAGACTGCGTACAGCGTACTGGAAAATAATGTGGTATCGCCGCGCATTTTGAATGGCTGCATCTGTAGCGCCAGTCCATCACAGGACAGTTAGACACAAACACACACACACACACACACCAGGGCCAGTTTTCCCATAAACCAATTAACTTACCAGTATGTTTTGGAGTGCGAAAGGGAGTCATATCACACATATGGAGAAAAACCATGTAACCCAGAGAGAACATTCAAACATGCAAACATGCAAACCCCACACACACAGGACGGCAGGAATTGAACATAGGACCCCAGTGCTGCAAAATAGCAATAATCACTGTACTTTATATGAGTTTTTAGTTAGTTTTTAGTTATCCACAAATGGTTCAGGAACCTATGCCCCACTAATAGTGAGGACTGGGTGTTTACATAAGTACATACTGTAGAGTTAAGAGTGGAAACCTGTGTCAGTATGATAACTGTACAGGACAAGTTGAGATTAATTCTATGCTGAAAAACAGAAAGAAAAAAGAACCATTACAATATTTTGACACCTCCTTAGAGGGAAAAAGAGGAAAGGAGCAGGAATATGAAACACTGTGGTTTCAAAGTAGAAAAAAAGAGAGATGGGCATGGAAGATGAAAATAAAATGTTCAAACAATTGGAAATGCATTGTGAGGTACAACCCCTGTCAATGTAAAAAGAATGCATTTAGAGGGTTTGGTTTTAGAAATCAGTCTCATTACTATATAATTGACAGTGTGATAAACTGTGAGTGGAAAAGCAAGGTTTTAGTGAATTTGAGATGAAAGGAGATGTAAAGAAGATAATTGTGTGAATCAAGGAGTTTGTAATGAACAGGATTTTTCAATCCCAGGTACGACTGATGGTCTAAAATAGGAAAATATCCTGAGAATTAAATGAAATGACTATAAATTTGAAAGAAAAATGGAAGTTGGTGAAGTGATGTACAGTAAAAAACTGCTGTAGCTGATAGCACCAGTAAGTGTCAGCACCAAAACAATCATTCATGTACAGTATTGCTGGTAAAGTTCAGGGATGAAGCCAGTATAGGAAGTGAAGCAACATTCTTTTACTTAGCTGACAGCAATGTACACATACTGTAACTTGGCTCCTTCATTGCATCCTTGATGACTCTGCTGACCTCATGGTTAAACAGATTATTGAAAGAAAATGCATTATGGATTGGAATAAATTCTAGACAAGGGAGTGAGTTAGGGATCCAGCATTGCATGCTCAAGTGTGTGCGATTATGTATGAATGAATATGTGATGGATCTGTGCAGTTTTTTCAAAAACTTCATAATACCTCAACAATAACTGAATTATATTTTAAAAAAGTGAATTATACTTTACTTTTTGTGATGTGAACTTTGAACTTTGGATGCCTTCCGATAATTTTATTTAATATTAATAATGGTTGATCATTTGCCAGAATATGAAAATTTTAAAATGACTGAAAACCTGTTAGCACTAAATCTTAACACAAATAGGAACTGTTAAGTATTATGCTCCTCAGTAAAAGTCAATACAATATTAAATTTTATTTAAAGACCTAATTCTTTAGAGAATTAAAGAAAAAGTGTTACACTTACTTATTTACAGTTAGTGCTTACACATCTGCTGTTCATATTCCTGTGAAGCCCCTACAGTATAACTGCAATTGAAAATTGTCAGTGTCACATATGATAAGCATTAGATAGCTTTTGGTCAGCTGAAAATAGATGCTTTTTAGTTCACTTTGGAAACACACTGGAGTGAATTTTAGGCATAGCTGTTTCTAGGCAGCACTGTATTTGAATGAATAAAAAATTGTAGCAGGCCTGCCTCACAGTCTAATGGATTCTTCAGTTGTGCTCATCCTATCTGTAAGGGGCAGCCCTGAAGGAAATGTATTCAGCACTACAAATACAATGTAGGAAATTGCTTACTGCAGCTGCATTTAGCAGAAAAACTCAAGGCTAACTGAATTCTAAATTAACCTTGCTATGATTTCCTTTATTTTTTTAGAGTGACAACTCCCTCAGGTATGAGCACCGCTTGTTTGAGCTTTAGGATACAGCCCAACATAAGTTTTGTTTATGACTTTTTTAAATAAGTGCATACCTTTTCAGATGTCAATCTGCAGGAAGGTTTTTAATGTTGTAAAATACTTCACCATTCAGCCATATGACCTTTTACTTCTGTTGCAGTGTTTTCTGAAAATGAAATGATATGGGGTGTTTAGATTAGGTTCAGCTGGATATTGAAAATCACTTTCAAATATGACACTATCACACTTTCCATGAAATAATAAGATGTAAGTTTGAAATTTTGCAAACTTATTGCATTCTGGTTCCATTAACTGTAGATAAACTAATAATAAAACCTTCTAAATAAGATAAATATTTCCATACTTTAAAAATATATTTCTCCAGTTCTTAAAGAATGTACAGTACATGACTTATGGTAATTCCTTCACAAAACTAGATTTTCTGTCCATTGTGTTCTATAACTTAAAGAGCTTTACTGGTTTTTGAGGTGGCAAATATCAACCACAAACATTATGTGTGTTTTTTGTAAGTAAAGGTCTATTTCACTCACTAAGAACTGATTGCTTAGTAAGCATGTATGCACTGCAAGGTAATTCCCCTTCTGATGGATTCCATCAATTAAATAACTAAGGACCCATGGTACAAAATTAGCTGATACTGACAAAAATAAATCATAGTTCAAAATGAGTTATAGCCTGAGCTCCTGAAAGATGGAGACAGAGTTATAATGCCTGGACAAGAGAAGACAAAAGGACAGAGAAGTTACAAGTCTTAAGTAACAGTATTTAAAGTCATGAGCCATGTCTAGTAGAACAAATTACAAATGTTTAGCATTTTACTCCCCTCGAATTTGATCAATATAATTAAATAAAACATGTTATAAATAAATAAGGGCACCTAATAATGAGTGTAATATGTCTATTTGCTTTGTTGAAGATCTGCATTATGCAAATATATTCTGGTGATTTACAAAATGAAGATACGTGAATTAATTATAATGCAGCACCATATAGACATACAGTACGTTTTGAGTAAATGCATTTAGAAAACAAACACAATAAATTAATGGAGTCATTCATAGCCAAGCTTTAAATTGATATTACAAGTGCTGCCTTGACGTGCCTGTTCATTACATTACTTGTTCAATGCATTTCAATAATACCTGTGTTGCTGAATAGAATGCATTATGATTCCAGTTCTTGGAAAAAGGAAAACTATTTTTAAATATAAAAACATTTTAAAAGACTAAATGGTTTTATATTCAGCTTCAACTGTTGCTATTATTGCCATTTTTTGTTAATTGGTTCTAATGTGCCAATTAAAGGCAGACATCAGCAAAATAATATAACATAACATAATACATGATTTCTTGGGTTTGGAATATTTAGGGACAGAAAATGCATTTTACAGGTTCACTAAATATTATGTCCCCAGATTTGCACCTTGTGTTTTCTATGTTTTCTATAAGAAAAAGTGAGAACCCAATTAATAAAGTACTTTGCTACTTAATATAATTGGAGCAAATAGTTTATCCAGCCAAACCACCAAATACATGGTGAAAAAAATAAAGGAGGGTAGTTTATCTGGAGAAATTTGTGCTTGATTGTCCTTGTTTTTGTTTCTTCTTGACCTTCAGTGACTCTGTTACCCACTTGCAATAGACTTGTAGTTTTTAGTAGAAAACAGATTATGCATTGGATAATAAACTTAGTTTTTTAAACCGTTGTCATTTCAACCTAGTCTGTATTATATTAAATTCTGCACTCCTCTGAAGTGACTGTCTTGTTTCTGCAATGTATTGAGGTTTTATAACATCTTTGTTAAAGAAACTCGATGTAATGAATAAGTTATTGTGCAGACTGCATGGAGACAGAGAGAAAGAGAGTGAAGATTTGCTTTTTTTCTATTCTCTTGTACATGAAATGTTTGAATTTATTTTTAGACCTGTTTTTCTTTTCTTTACGGACATTCTTGCACTGGAGGTCAACGTTTCACAACTTCATTGCATGTCATCACATGTTGCTCTTTGTCTGTGGAACAATATTTTTTTTCATTCTTGGAATGGCAAAAAAGATAATAATGCCATTTCATTTTATGTCAAACTTTTTTGTATTGTGCAATTTCATTTTTGTCTTAGACTTAATACATTTGCGGATAGATAAAGCAAGACTAGTCTTTATAAAAATAAATACAACTTATAGCACCTGACTCATTAATGGGCTGTGTAGGGTTGACACTTTGGATTTGCGGTCTTAGAATGAAATCAGTCAATTTACCATGTGGGGAATTTTAAAATAGGAATAATTATTTGTTACATATTTTTCTGTCTAGGTACTCCATTAAGGGCACTTTACAGACTGATGCATAAAAAACTGCAAATATACCTTAATTATTTATATATGGTAACAAAACCTTGTTTATTGCATATTGTGAAAGATCTCACCTTTTAAGATAGCATGGTAGGGGATCTTACATATAAAACCTCATGCCAAAAGTCATCCTAGTTGTAACAGTGGCAATAACCCTATCTTCTTATTTACTGGCATCCCAACCCGGAAACCAGTCGAGGTTGCTAACTGCTACCAATGTGCTACAACTGCTACCAATCACTGCTACCAATGTTAACTAGTTATGACTTTTTGTATGCTCTACCAGAGCAAGTTATCAGAAAAGTGTTTTTTTGAACATTTTATTTTTTCCTAAGTTTTCTTTTTAGTTCTCACTGTGCCTAACAATCATGAGGATCTTGCAAGAGACAACCTCTGACTGCTTCAGGCATCGCTTTTATAGACAGCTGCTGATTCAGGTGCAACCAATTTAATGATTCCTTTGTGGGAATGTGAGGAATACATTTCTCTAAATGGGGGTGACCCTGCTCCCACGGACTCATCCCTGTCCCTGGCACACACTTTGCTACACAATCCCACTCCCAGCTCAATCCATGGGATGTTCAATAGAGAAACAAAGGGGCTGAAGCACCAGGAACCAACAAGTCACACAAGCATTCTTCTCCTTGTTCAACCTCATCCAGGTTAGAGGAGCAGATTCATGATCAGCGTAAACTCCCGACCCAATAAGTAATTGTGCAATGCTTCCAATGTCTATTTGACTGCCAGACATTCCCTCTCTACCACCTCATATTTCCTTTCCCTTGGTAAATGTTTGCAGCAGAGGAATAATATGGGGTGTTAATCTTGGTACAATGTCTGAATCATGTCCGTAAAAGCCTTTTAAGCTTCAAGGGTCCAACGTATTACATTATAGGGGCAGTGAATTTTATGGGGTTGGTGCATGGATCGGCCTTCTCGGAAAATATAAGAATAAAATGGCAATAATACCTCATCAGACCCAAAAATGCTCATGGTTTTTTTTTCCAACATATCAGATATATGCAAAAGCTATGCTACTTTTCATGGGGTTTACTTTTAACCCTGTGTCTCCTAAACTGTTTACAACAGCCTGGCAATGTTGCCAATGTGGCTCCCAGTCTTCACTAAAGTCCATACAACATATGGGCTCTCAAGATCTTGTCCATAATCATCTGGAATGTTGTTTGGAAAACCAAAGTGTAAAATTATATAATATTACAATCCAGGGGAAGTAATAAAGGTGATTTTCTTTTTAGATGTTTCCATTAATGGAATTTGCCAATAGCCTTCCTCTAGTTTCTCAAGCAGTTTGTCAACTCATCAGATATAGGCAAATTTTGATATTTAATTCAGTTTTCTGAAATCATTGCAAAATCTCCACATTGCAGTTTAGGTATCAAAACTATGGAGCTTGTCCAAAGGCTGGAACTCTCCTAAGTCCTTCATCCACTCTTCTTCCTGAAATATTTCATCCTTCTTTGCCTCAGGTACTCTCTAGTGCGTTTCTCATATACAGATGCAGCCATTCAAAGTGCGCGGTACAGACACGTACCGGAGGTAATTGGCTACGGCGTCGCACATCGTTGACACATCGATGACACAAAATACCGCGGTACGTGATTGGTTGACCGACAGGGACACTCGTGGTCCGTTGGTCGGTCGTAGAAAGATTTACAGTAAATGTCTTTACTGTGCCCGTTTTAGCATTGAATATTTGTATGGAATTTTACCACTGAAGGGAAATCTTAGTAGCTGAGCATAAAAAGAATAGGAGCATACTGTAACGCGTGTGAAGGCCATAAACGATATTAATTTTGGAACATAAACATACAGTAAATGGCTGGTCTCGGTACTTTAAAGAAAAAATACACACCGGTATTCCATTTCTCCTAAACATTTTAAGCTTCGAAGTCTTTAACTAACGTGATACCGGAGTCAACAAGCATACTTTTAGAATTTGATTAAAAGGGAATATAATATGGAATCACGCATCTAAAGAAATGAATAACGATATAATTATATTCATGTAACGCAACACAAGAATAGTACACGCTGTACATTGTCTGTTGATAATGTTTCTGTAGTGCTTTTTCAGCACTCTGCATGGGATTTTGCCGGTGGCGCTGTGGGTTAGGTTCCTGACTCCCACGTCAGATGGTCTGTGCTCAAATCCTGCTGGAGCCATGACTTTTTTTTTTAACAAACATTTCTTTGAAAAAATGAAACGTTTCCCTGGGTCAGAGATTAAATAAAACCTCACTCACACCAAACTAATTTATATTTCTAAATATCACAACATGATTGAATTTAAGTCATTTTAATAACAATGAATAGTCACCTAGGTGTTACAATATAAACATTTATATTGATTTATATTGCGTTTAAATCGCCTTTATTTAAAACCCATAAATAAAGCTGATACTGTTTAGACTTTTAATTATTTAAAACTGTATTACAGCAGCACAATGCACAATGCAACGTAAATCGCTATCTTTGTCTTCTGCGTAATAATGTTCACCTCTCTGTCCAGCAAATTGACAATAGTAATAATAATGAACTTTATTGTATATGGCGCCTTTAAAGCTGGCTCCTCAAAGCGCTTTACAGGATAAAAACAATGACAACAATACTGTTAGGCTGGGCAAACGATTTTTTAAAAAGAAATACAAAATGAGATATAATGATGTGTTCCCGCTTAGACATTAACGAAGAGCATAACACGTGGGCAGCCAGCAGGAGTGCTGGCTGTGACGAATTAAACCGGTTTCACAGGTATTTTCAAAGTAGAAGGGGGCGAGATTTCCAGCGAAAGACACCTCCCCCTCCAAAACCAAGGAAGTACAGTACTTACTAGTTAAGAAAGCTAGGCTCCTCAATGAAATCGCTTTAACATGCTAATGCGTTGGTGTAACAGTCCGGGCGTGGCAAGCTTCTAATGTCAACTCGACTACGGCGAAAGGAACCCTTCTTTCATTGGAAGACAAAGAACATATTCTAGCCCTAAATGAATTAATAGCAAACATGGTTTACATAAAAGACATTTTTCCAAGAAAGTTTAGCCTTTGTCACTAATGAAACCATTAAATAAAGACATAAATAAAGAAATCTTAAGATTTTTAAAATACATGACTTTGCTAAAATTTATTTAAAAATAAAAACGATTACAAACGCCAGCGGAGAGAGAGAACAGGGGAGGGATGTCGGTTTTGCGTAAGGGGCGGGGCTATGGAAATGAGGTCTATTTGGGAATGTGGAGTTACATGTTCTGGCGGTTTGTGAATTATCGTTGTTGAGTATGGAGTGTTGAGGCAAAATGCAATTTAGCGCTTTCTGGCAAGAGGAGACCCCCAAATTAATAATGTAACATGCTATTGTTTGTGCATGAACATACTGTATACTGTTATTTCTTTAGATCCCTGGCGGGACTGGGAGTCCATAAGAATCGAGTAATAGGTTTCATTGCGCTTTGACAGATCGTCTTTAAATAAATTGTTGATTTAAAGGTTGACAGTAAATGTTTATATTGTAACGCATACTGTACAGCCTCTTTTTCTCTATAAAAATCTAAAAGATATTAGATATTAAGAGAGAGCGTCTGCATTTATAACTTAGTTTTTAAAATAAGTCAAGCAATATGAAGCATCTCCTTTTACTTTTAAGTCCCTTAATTATCATTTAGCACAGCTTTCTCACCACTTAGATTAGAGAGAGAGCGTAGAGAGAGCGTAAAACCTGGCCGTAACAGCTGTTCCTTTTTCTGATCACTTCCTCTCTGGATACAAGTCTCACCTGTCCTGTTCTTTGTTTTCCTAATTTGCTGATTATGCCTGCTGCAATCCATTCCTGCCCTCACACCTAAAGAAGACTATTTTAAATTTCTTTGCGCGGTCCATTGTGCAATAAACAATGGTACTGTCCTTAAGGTGATATAACATAAAGGTGATATGTAAAATAATGTTTTTTATTATTGTTATAGAGAAACATGATCAGATTTTCCCCGGTTCAGAAAAAAGATCTAAAGTATACTAGTTTGTCACTAGTATACTTTTAATACAGTCTTTGCTGTGCTCTTGAGCATCCTTGTGATATTTCGAGCTCTGGTTGAGTGATAAGTGTCGCAGTTTAAATAATTTTCGTAGTTAGAAATTATGAAATGCTCTGTTAAAAGCAAGGGAGTTTTTGTGTCCGTTACAGTAAAAGAAAATGCCTGACAAAGTAGGGCTTGGACAGATTCCAAGTGCATTTTTGCACTTTCCGTTGCATTGTGCATTGTGCTGCTGTAATACAGTTTAAAAAAATTAGAAGTCTAAACAGTATCAGCTTTATTTATGGGTTGCAATTTAAAAAAAGTAAAAAACCGCACTCAAAATGCAATTTAGAGCTTTCTGGCAAATTAATAATGTAACATGCCACTGTTTGTGCATGAACAAGGTTATGCTGCTATTTCCTTAGATACGCGATGCCTGTCTGTCCTGGCTGTGCTCTCTCGCTCGACCTCCCCCCCCCCCTCTCTCTCGCTCGCTCGCCCTCCCCCCCCCCTCTCTCTCTCAATTCAATTCAAGGTGCTTTATTAGCATGACAGATGGGTACAATCAGTATTGGGTATTTACTTTGCTTTGAGATGCCACTTTTAAAGGTGATTATAAAATCAAGGCTTTTACTTGCTTTAACTCCGCAAGTCTGAGTTCTTGTGTCTGTCCTATCCGAACCCGAAAGTATTACAATATGTATCTTTATAGCTGGTGGTGTACAGCTTTTTAGTATAGATTACACTTTTGTAAAATGTATTTAAAAAATAAAAATGATTACAATCTAATCTTTCCACGTTTGATCCCAAGATCCCAAGAAAAATAAATCTAAACGGGGAGAAAGCTATGCTGAAAGTTTATTAAGATACTAAGATACTTAGAAGACAAAGATATCAATTTATGTTGCATTTGTCTGATTGTGAATCAAAAAACACATATATTTAAACCCGCGTTTGCGATTTAAATCAAAACGCGATTTAAATCAATATAAATGTTTATATTGTAACGCCTAGGTGACTATTCATTGTTATTAAAAAGACTTAAATTCGATCATGTTGTGATATTTAGAAATATAAATTTGTTTGGTGCAAGTGAGGTTTTATTTCATCTCTGACCCAGGGAAACATTTCATTTTTTCAAAGAAATGTTGTTAAAAAAAAGTCATGGCTCCAGTGGGATTTGATCACAGACCATGTGACATGGGAGTCAGGAACCTAACCCACAGCACCACCGGCAAGGTCGCATACAGAGTGCTGAAAAAGCACTACAGAAACATTATCAACAGACAATGTACAGCATGTTCTATTCTTGTGTTGCAGTACATGAATATAATTATATTGTTATTAATTTCTTTAGATACGCGATTCCATATTATATTCACTTTTAATCAAATTCTAAAAGTATGCTTGTTGACTCCGGTATCACGTTAGTTAAAGACTTCGAAGCTTAAAATGTTTAGGGAGAAATGGAATACTGGTGTGTATTTTTTCTTTAAAGTACCGAGACCAGCCATATACTTTATGTTTATGTTCCAAAATTAATATTGTTTATGGCCTTCACACGCGTTACAGTATGCTCCTATTCTTTTTATGCTCAGCTACTAAGATTTCCCTTCAGTGGTAAAATTCCATATAAATATTCAATACTTAAATGGGCACAGTTAAGACATTAAATATACATATACATACTGTATACAGTACAGTTTGCATACGGTAATATGTTTATGTTCCTAAATCAATCTCTTTTATGAGCATGTGAAAGGCATGGTGAATCGATTCTCAAAAATTACTGTACTTTGCATGATTGGAAACAAATGCGTGATTGCGAAATGCTGTAGTGTTACTTTTACAAAGACGGTCAATGAAAAAAAGAATGTGGACCAGGGCAATAATTTGAGTTTACAGCTTGTCCAAGGTCATTCATTATTAATACTATTAGTAATATCTTCGTTAAAGACTTTGATGGTGACAGCTCAAACATGAGAGGTTGAGCTTTATTAGCTCCACCTTGCGGAAATTCCGGATACTATTATTTTACCTGCGGTATTATAGGAGAATTTACGGTAACTCGCGGTAGACTGCGTAAAGCGCACCGCAAAATAATGCGGTATCAGCCGCTTGTTTTGAATGGCTGCATCTGTAAGCATGTCAGGAGGAGCTGGATGCACTGAGTCCTGCCAGGGAGGAGACTAAGCAAGCATTCTTGCTTAAAAAATGCTTCATGTCTTGGTATTGTGCATTTGTGTTTAGGAGCGATCTCTACCGAGTGCAGACAAACTAAGTAACCACTGATATAGCCTTTAATACCGGATCCCAACTTCCATAATTTAAGAAAGTTAATGAGATAGATTATATTTTTTTATTGGTTGGTGTACTTTATAATTTACTGTTTTAATCCATTCAACCACCTCATACAGCCCTGACATTTAGCATACAGTTTGGTCTTATTAGAGGGAAGCAAAACTAATACTTTAACCCCTCTGTTGAGTCATGGTAGGTTTTTTGCATGCCCTGGGCTTTCCCAAGGTGCTCATGTAATTTAGGTTTAATCCTTTGATCTTACATCTGTTTTACAAAGTTAAGGATAGTCATTTGTTTATCAGGAGTCTCCAAGAGTTTCTGCACAATATCCCATATTCCCCTAGAATTCCTCCCAAAAAGTAACTCAAAGGGTAAAAAACCCCAAAGAAAGCTTTATAGCAAACATCAAAAATGGTAAGAATAAGTCCCAATCCTTTCTTCATGGCTAAAAATCTTTCTAATCATCCCTTTTAATGTACAGTTAAATCATTCTACTAACCGATCTCTCTGCAAATGATATACTGAGGTTCACACCATACTGAACTGTGGGATGGCAGCAACGTCCTGCATTAACGTAGACATAAATGGGGTGCCTTGATCTTTCAGGTATTCTTTAGGAACTCCCACCAAGGAAAAAGTTAATGCAAATTATTTTGAAATGGTTTTGCAAACAGGTGATATATGATATAGCATCAAGTAAATAGGTTTAATCCATACTGAAATGAGAAGAAAGAAAACATAACATTTCAGCTGTGGAGCCTTCTTTGGGTGTGAAAAAGACAGGGTAGTAAGCAAAGATTAAATACCATAGGAGAACAAAAACTGGGAGAGTGGAAGAGGCGGGAGCAGGGGAGAGGCAGAGAGACCACTCAGGTGGCGCGAAGTGGAGAGAGGTGAAGAGAGGTGTGAAGTTGAAACCTGCATGTAAATAAAGAAGATTACATGAAAACAAGCCTGTCATTGAGAGAACAGGGACGGTGTGAACCAAGGTTCAAGATAATTTTTGTTTCTGCTGTCCTTCTGCTATGGGAGTTAAGAAACCCTTCTTTCAGAATGCAGACAGAGAGATCAGTGTGATCATGGCCATCTGTGATGAAATGAGAAACAATGGGCTTGGAGAAATCTTTAATCTTCACAGCCCTAAAATGTTTCTAATCCAGCAATAAACACATCCAGCCCCCCAAAAAAACCCATGACGAATTCTACCAAAGAATGACCTATAGGGTGAATAACAAAACTGGCTGATAGCATCTCAGCCAATCACCAACTTTTACTTTTAGCTCTTTCTCTCTCCTTTATCTGCACCAGGACCCTCCCAGAACAGAGATGCTGCCACAGATAAACCCCGTTTATTTCCATCTGTAAGGACTAAGTTCAACTCATCAAGGACATGCAGAAACTGATTCTTTGAGTAAATTTACATTATCCATATCACAATTCTTGAGAGTTGAACTATCCCAAACACATATTTGATGCTTAATTCCTATTTCTGAGACCACAAATGAGATTTAGTTACTGTATATGAGACTGATAGAACCTATGAACTTGACTATAACATGTTATAGTTACAGTCAATGCATAGTTTAACTCTAAAGTTATTAACTCTGATCTCTGTGATCCCTGAGTGAATGATCAGCTTTCAAATCACAGCAGATTGTTTCACAGATATATACTCTCTATATTATATATATATATTATGTTTGTTGCTTATTGTGCATGTTTTGGTTATATCAATAAATACGATATTGTGTATTTATAATCTGCATAAGAGACTGTAAATTATTATGTTTGATTGGTTCCTAATAGTCGTCAAGTACTCAATTTCTAATTGTTACAGTAAATAAAAATCGATATCTCCTACAGGTCTACCCAGCTGCTGACAAAGTTGAGTTGGTAATGTCAGTGGTGGCTGGACATAGAGAGGTGTGCTGGCAGCATGGTAGAGTGGGTCCGACCAAATGGAAATGACTAAATTAACGGAGATTCCATTCCTGCTTCCTGAAAGAGATGGTGTGAGGAATGACAGAGGTGTGAGGTTCGCTGACCCTGGGTATCTGTGAGTAGAGGGCTCAGACATGTGAAAGGACCATGGGGTGGTCTTGGAGAAGGTCATAAAAGGACTTTGGCATGTGAGAGTTATGTGATGACACCAAGGACAACATGTCAAGAGTATTAGACTCTGAGCCTGAGAGTCTGCAAGCTGAGGGCTCAGAGGTCCTTACTGAATTAACAAGATTTGAGAAGATAAATGTAACAAAACAATCAAGCATGCCTTGTATCTTAGTTACCTGGATGAGGGGACATTAGAGAGCACAACTCTCAGAGGATAGTGCGCGCATAAAGGGGAACAAAAGACTGTGACGGGCATATTAGTCACTATGGACCTGTTTGGAACATGGCATCAAAATGATGGTAGGCTCTGTGGCCTCACAATACACATACATATCTAGGAGATAATTTATTGTATTATTATTGTAACAAAAATACAAATTATCTGTGTATATATAAATATTATATAGTAAATATAAGAAAACTAATCTGATTATTGTTAGTTTCAATAACTTTAATTTACGTGGTGTTACTTTAAATGTTGCTTTATAAATTGCTTTTAGGAAAAGAAATATCACACGGCTATGCTTCCAAGTATCCATGGAGTGACTCATAGCACTTGATAATATTTATTTTTTATCTTTTTTAAGACCAAAGAAGAGTCTAATTCTTTCACTCATCTCTGTTCACATTACTATGGTTCACATTCTTCTGTATCCTTAAGAAGAAAAACAGCAAAATATTATGATGGAGTGAAATGAAGACTATCTATAGATATCAAAACACACATTATAGGATAAACATTTCTTTTTAATTTTTGACCATGCTAACATCAAAGACCTCAGTCAGCAGGATTCAGTATTGCAATAAGCTGCAGTTGAATAAACTGGAAAGCATTGAAAACAATACTCTACATTTCTGTTTCTTAAAACATGCCATCCAAAACCATCTCCCACATGCGTAACTTGTAATAGTGCTATAAGATTGAATTTAGAATGCAATTTTGGAATTGCATCTTTAAAAAAAAAGATCAGAATTAAAATATTTTCTGGAGTCTCTACAATATTCAACTGATGTAAGATGAGACCAATTGTTTTTTTTTAATTGTTTGTGTCAGGTTGATGATATTTAGGAGGAGCTTGCTTACCTCCTATCTTTTATTTGCAGAATGCTTTAATTACATCTAATGTCATTTGCACTTAAGAAATGTGAGTATACATTAACATTCCAACAGTTTCCCCTGGGGTGTTATTGAGGGTTTTTAGGACAAATGAGACTCATCTTGTTGGGGAGTAATTTTCTATATATACTGCCAGACAGAGACCCTAGGAAAAACACAGGTGCACTTCAGCACAAATGCTAAATGATTATAGTTGTAGTGGCCCCTTCTAATATATTCTCTGGTGTTCTGTAAAATTCCACTAGGATCTGGTAATGATATGTCATTTAGAATGAGGTTTTTTTCTTTTCCTAAAACATAATTCTCATCTATTTTATGAACTGATTGCTTGAAAAATGTATAAACAATTTGCAGTACTTGCAAGTATATGAAATGTTTGCATGGGAATTGAAAATCATTTTTAATTATCATCATGTTTCAGGATCTAATCTGGTCCTGTTAATTAAAGTGCGGGTGTATAAGAACAGTCTTGGAACAATGATCTGTGTATTGGGTTGAAATAAAGAATAATTGTGTTTCTAGGAGCTGTAACTGACACTGCAGGTGCACATTTTGAGTTTAAGGACTGCGAGATTGACAGATCCTGGTGACATTAATAACAGAGAGAGATGGTATACAGGTATGAGCATATCTTTGTTTAGGATTACAAGATGATGGTCTGAAATCTTAATTGTTCCTGGATAGGGCAGCTAATACTCTTTGGTAAATTCCTTTATCTATTCTGAAAAGAGATGGTAGTGTACCCACAAAAGGTGTTGGCAGCATATGTCATATGTCCTTCTATGCCTTTTCATAGGGTTTCAGGTGCCTTGATGGGATGCATCTTAACCTTTATCCGTAAGGTTATGGCAGCATCCACGAAAAGGGTTAACCTTCCTTCAAACTCTGTTAATGACCTTAGAATGAAATCTGAAAAAATGTATCCCTTAGTTTTGCTCATTGTTTCTGTCTTCATCCATGTTCATCGTTACCGATGACCTACTGAAATAATCACCTAGGACCGGCTGTACTAAAAGGATCAACAACCAGCATTGGATCTGAGGTTAGACATCTAGATGTTAGCACTGATCTAATAGTTTCATTCTGCTTTTATTTTTGAATTATTAATACAAAATTTAGGAAAACCTTCACTGTATTGTAAAAAAATGCTATCTTAATTTTAAATTATTTACTGAAAATTCTTGTGAACACTTTGTCCGTTTCAGGTTTTTCTAGATCAGAATTTCAGGATGTGTTGATAGACATTTATATGACATCCAGAGAAATCTTGCAGATATAGCTGTCAAATTAAAAGTGCTCACTAAAAGATTGTGGAAAACATCTTTTGTTTTCAGAATGATGCTATGTTGAAATAAAAGTTTCCAAAAGATTAGCTGTCTTCTGCTAAACCAGTCTACTGTACTTTTCACAGACCTTCTCAAAGTCACAGACAGGAATAGTCTCAGTGGTATCCGTTTTAAAACTCATTGCTAATATTTGATTTGTTTTTCAGTGCTCTCTTTCTATACTAAATCATTATTAATGGCAAAGAGTTGACATTATTAACATTATTATTGTTGCTAGGATTTCAACAATAATAAAACCATATGACTATACCATTGTTAGCATAATTGCACTGGCTTCTTTCATGGCTGAAGGTAATTTTTACGTTTATGCTTATGAATTATATATACAGTGCCTTGCGAAAGTATTCGGCCCCCTTGAACTTTTCAACCTTTTGCCACATTTCAGGCTTCAAACATAAAGATATAATTTTTTTATTTTATGTGAAGAATCACCAACAAGTGGGACACAATTGTGAAGTGGAACGAAATCTATTGGATTTTTGAAACTTTTTTAACTAATAAAAAAATGAAAAGTGGGGCGTGCAAAATTATTCGGCCCCTTTACTTTCAGTGCAGCAAACTCACTCCAGAAGTTCAGCGAGGATCTCTGAATGATCCAATGTTGTCCTAAATGACTGATGGTGATAAATAGAATCCACCTGTGTGTAATCAAGTCTCTGTATAAATGCACCTGCTCTGTGATAGTCTCAAGGTTCTGTTGAAAGCGCAGAGAGCATCATGAAGACCAAGGAACACACCAGGCAGGTCCGTAATACTGTTGTGGAGAAGTTTAAAGCCGGATTTGGATACAAAAAGATTTCCCAAGCTTCAAACATCCCAAGGAGCACTGTGCAAGCGATCATCTTGAAATGGAAGGAGTATCAGACCACTGCAAATCTACCAAGACCTGGCCATCCCTCTAAACTTTCAGCTCAGACAAGGAGAAGACTGATCAGAGATGCAGCCAAGAGGCCCATGATCACTCTGGATGAACTGCAGAGACCTACAGCTGAGGTGGGAGAGTCTGTCCATAGGACAACAATCAGTCTTACACTGCACAAATCTGGCCTTTATGGAAGAGTGGCAAGAAGAAAGCCATTTCTCAAAGATATCCATAAAAAGTCTCGTCTAAAGTTTGCCACAAGCCACCTGGGAGACACCCCAAACATGTGGAAGAAGGTGCTCTGGTCAGATGAAACCAAAATCGAACTTTTTGGCCACAATGCAAAACGATATGTTTGGCGTAAAAGCAACACAGCTCATCACCCTCAACACACCATCCCCACTGTCAAACATGGTGGTGGCAGCATCATGGTTTGGGCCTGCTTTTCTTCAGCAGGGACAGGGAAGATGGTTAAAATTGAGGGGAAGATGGATGCAGCCAAATACAGGACCATTCTGGATGAAAACCTGTTGGAGTCTGCAAAAGACCTGAAACTGGGACGGAGATTTATCTTCCAACAAGACAATGATCCCAAACATACAGCACATACTTGCAGCTGTAATCGCAGCAAAAGGTGGCTCTACAAAGTATTAACGCAAGGGGGCCGAATAATTTTGCACGCCCCACTTTTCATTTTTTTATTAGTTAAAAAAGTTTCAAAAATCCAATAGATTTCGTTCCACTTCACAATTGTGTCCCACTTGTTGGTGATTCTTCACATAAAATAAAAAATTTATATCTTTATGTTTGAAGCCTGAAATGTGGCAAAAGGTTGAAAAGTTCAAGGGGGCCGAATACTTTCGCAAGGCACTGTATATACATCTTGAAATAGGATTCATTAATGATTTTTTCATGCCATAACTTCAAAGAAGGCAATTTCAAAACAGGATTGTTTACTTTTTCAAAAAATAATTTTAAAAATGTAGGTGGCAAAATGTCAGAACCCAGGGTCCTAGATTATGGAGTAAACTGCCTAGCTTTAGTAAAGAAAACGTTGTCAGCTGCAATTTATACAGTTAGCTTTACATTTTTTACATTTGTATTGTACTTCTTTGCTATGGTTTTAGAATAAAGTGTGTATTTGTTGTTGTTTTTTGTTTTTACTCACCAGATGTGGTCGTGACAGTTGTCTCTTTACATTCCATCTCACAGCAACAACTATCAGAGTTGTTGAATGTGAGAATAAAGAAAATTTGAAATATGCTACGATGCCTGCCACCCAACATTTGTTGACAGATTATAAATGCCATAGTGCCACACAGTAGAGAAAGTAGTGGAGGCCGCGAATGGTGTCACTGCAAACATCCAGAAAGAGTCGTCACAGAGTCAGTGGTTTGCTGAGGGAGCTTTTGCCAACTAACCCCAACCCTAATCCAAGTTGTTTTCTGTTGATTTTGTGTTGCTGCTTGGAGGATTCAGTCACAGTTGAAAATGTTTCAGTGGTCAGAGAGAATGTGTTATGACCTGGCACCACCCTCCAGAGAACTGGGACAGACACAGAATAATGAAACGGACCCCAAAGTTAGTGTGTCACAATCCAGAGGAATTGGCTGGCTCAGTGCACCTTGGGTGCTAGGCAGACAGGATACTCTCACTCAAGGCGGTCATCTAGGGGGCACATCCATGCAGTACTGAAAAAGGCACCAGCCAGTGTCATGGGACTCCTAAGGCTTATCAGAGACCAAGCCGAGGGAGTCATGTGCTGAATCCAGTTCCAGAGCAGAGTCTCAGCCTGTGTTCAACACTCAGCAAGCTGCGGCCTCTGGACAGCACAGCCACATGCAGTGCTCCCAGGTGGAGCTCAAGAGCACAGGAATCCAGGAACAAGAAGGGCAGAGCTGGGACGCCAGAAGGTGGTCCAGGAGTGCAGTGATGTAAATGTCAATGTCAGACCAGGAGAATCTGAACAGGGTTTAAATAAACTCAGAACACTATGTGCTGGTAGACTACTCACTACAGACAGGTGCTCTACATATCCTATTTCCTTGGTGAACAGATGCATGGTTGCTGGCCACTGGCCACTGCAATTGCATCACACCCTGCAGTGGTGCATATAGCAACACCTCGCTGTGGTACTACAGCAGGGCTATTTGTAACAGAATGTCTTTATTGTTGGAGACAGTCAGAAGCCCCATTATCAAGACCTTTTTAATGTTTTATTTTTAATTTAATTTATAATTATTTTTGTCTATATTTGATTTTACATTTCCAATATATTTTTGTTACACTGCCCCTGCCAGGATATGATCACACTCACAAGTGAATATCTGTTATACTCAGCACATGAGTCCCTCAGCTTGGTCTCTGTGTATAACTTAGAAGTCCCCTGACAGTGCATGCAGTAGAGCTTCATTTGTCACATAAGGGCGTGGTCACCACCTTGGGCACGAACGGGTGTCCTTTGTTCTGGGTGCACCCACCTGCTGGGGAACATTTAAGTAGTTTCTTTCTACTTGCATGCACTGTTCTACTTTGCATGCATGCTCTTAACACACACTCTCCTCCAAGAGTGTTGTTGACCATGGTCTCCTCATCAGGGCAACAGGACATGTAAAACACATAGTCAGAGACTTCAAGCTGCAAATCTGTCTTACTCCTGCCACTGTCCTCCTCCAAGATTGTTAACTTCACTCACAGTTTCCTGAGCTTGACGAGTTTCACCTTCCTCTCTCCAATGACAGTTCACCTTGGAGTCTTTTGCTCCCTCGCTCTTATTCTGGAGCCTCCTGCTCTTCTGTGGTTACACATTTCTCAAGGGCTACAGGCTTTCTACTCTGCCTAGCCCTAGGGCTTTCAAGGTCTGCCTCCAGCCATTGACGCTATCTCCCAATGCCACCAGGCTGAGTCTCACATACCCGCAGTCCACAACAACTCACACTCATGCTCAGACCTCTCTGACTAGCAACCTCAGTCTCTATAGCACTACATCCTGTGCCAAGAAACACACTTTCCTTATATAAAATTGCAAACACACAAACTCTCTGGTGGCTCACTCTCATGCCCCAGGTTGTATACTTGCAGCTGCCATGGCACCTTCTCCGTGCAAAGCCATCACTGCTTCTCACACACGGCTGCTTGTGTATATTCTTCCATGGCCAGCCAGTACTGTGGTTTACATACGTAGCTGTCAGTGCACCTTCTCTGTACCTGTCCCCAGCTGTGCCTCTGTGTGACTAACTGTGCAGCGGCAGTGGTGCCTCACCTCGACGCCACCTTATGTGCACCACAAATCTGCAGTAAGAGATCCCATTCTCTCCCCCGAATCACCTGGGGGAGGTCCCTCTACATCTCCTGACACTATGAGCACACTCATCGCCACACCAGATTCGCTAGACTCACAATAACCTCTCATACAGTGCACTTTCAGACTCCCCTGACATCACAAGGCTGCTGTCCCTTTAAATCTCTAGATCGTACAACGATACTTTTTGATGGCTCTCTTGTACATGTAGACAATCTTTTAAATCATCTAGACAATTACACACTCTCCTCCAAAACTGTCACTCTTCCTGGTCCATTCCAGGATTGCTACAACACTCTTTTCTGCACTATCACCCCTAGCACTATCGCTCACATACTGTGTCCCCTATTGGGGTTTTACCTGCAGTCACCAGTCTGTTTTCCCTTTCTCTTCAAATGCAGCCATGCTGTTTGCTATTGCCGGTACCATAAGAACCTCAGACCTCCTGATACATCTACTTTGATCGGGCGCTCTCAATACCAAGCTCAGTACACGTAGACACAGGAGACCTGATATTAATAGTCCTCTCTAGTCCGTAGCTCACACAAGACTGAGGTCCTGCTTGGTCTCCTTTGGTCTCCATTGAGAAAAATACTTTTCCTCCCCGTAAAGCTCTCTCACATCTGTATCTCATTACTCTGACTCATCTTAGCTGTGATTACCTAGGATATGTGTTCCTTCTCAATGAGGGCTCCTCCCCATTAAAGGTGCCACACCTGGGATGGCATTAAGTAATTAATATATATAAAGTATAATGCTGATAAGTGCTATGTAAACTTATTTATCATGGATATTGAATGGATTTCATCTGTGTTTTATAGCTGATAGGCCATTTAGTGTGGTTACTAAATAAGCTGTGTTTTGGTCTTACTGACAAACCACCTAAAGTGTCACATCCTTTAGTTTATGGAATAAGTGATATTGGTATCAATTTATGCAGAAGGACTTGTCTTCATCTGTCAGAGAAGAACATAAATATGCAGTCATGTACAATGTGTGAGGTATCAGTGGGTATACTGTGGTAGGTATGCAGTATCACAGGCAGTTGCACATCATCGCTTTTTTATTTTTGAGTAATCTTATGCAGGCCTGCATTACTCTGTAAAACTGCCAGGTAGAGCAATTAATTCTTAAAATACTCCAGGTTGTGTTTTGTTGTCAGACAAATCAGTACAGTATTAAATGTCTATTTAAACCGTTATTGCTTTCCTGCGCTAATCATACTGTATGCATACTAGCAACAATCAATTTCATTAAATACAATGATTAGAGTTTTGAGACAGAATTTTGCTACCACAACTCCAAATCAGATATGTCTGATTCAGGAAGCCAAGAATTTGATTGTCTGCTCCAGGAGCAATCTTTTTAAGGTTTTCTCTGCTCGCCTTACTTTTCCGACATTGAGTGAGCTACAGTTTTGGCAACACTTCTTGTGTTTGCCGGCTATAGTTTATTTCTCCTAGAGCCTAGAGCAGGAACCTTTTTCTCTGCTCCATTCCTTTTTGTTTGTGGGACTTTTTTTCTTTTCAAGGTATTCAATCATGAACATTGAATGAACTGGCATTTTTCACCTACAGCTTGCCTACATTCTTTACTCTCCAATATATCCGTTCCACTCCTCCGGTCACTACCTGTTCAGGAACATCTAACGGAAAATGAGTGATATTCTTTGAACAGTGAAGGGCTGAATTTGGGATTCTGAACAGAACCGTGGTATACTGTAATGATCTTTTCACTAACACTGATTTTGACACACATTCTAGATGACTGCATCTGTATACAATGAAAGGCCATTGTGTGCATTTCTGATTTTTCATGTTTTTGCTCATAATGTTTATTTTACCCATTTGTATATTCTTATTCATCTTTCAGCACTATTTTCACTCAAAAGCAGAATGCAGAGACAAAGGAACCATTTTAACAACCGAGTGTTGCCATTAATGTGAACAGGTTTATTATGCATGTGGATGGATTATAAATAGAGAGCTGTATCTTATTTTTTCAATAGTGACATAAGGAAACTTCTCCTTTAGTATTTTGGGGGATTTTTTAAAAGGTCACCTAATGTTCTTCAATGTCACCCTTTACCTTGACTTAATATTATTTTCCTAAATAATTATACAGGATTGTAAAATACTTATTTTATATTATTGTCTTAGTTACCAAATTTTTATTGAAAGTGGCTTTTGAGGTGTCTTAAGAATCAAGAATCAAGTGTCAACATTTCAAGAATCAAGTTCTCGGGAGCTTCAGTACAAAAAAAAAAGAACTAAAGTGTTTACTTAGTTGTGCTGTGTGTGAGACACACTGATCAAAGGAATTTACTTTGGTTAATTAAGTTCTGGGTAAATGATAAAGTGTCAATCAACAGTCCAGGAACATAGCATAAAACAGGCAGGTACAGTCAAGGAAGGGAGAACACAGGAAGAGACAGAAGGACAGAGGAGAGAGGAGAAAGAAGAAAGTGCCAGGTGAAAGCTCCTTGTTCAGATCATCCATAAAGACCAGATTTGAGTTAAGTATTCAACTTAATTAAGAGTCACAACAAATGCCCTAATCTGCAATTATTCTATTTTTGTAGAATGTAACTACTATACAGCTACAATACAGTATATCAATTTGAGTAAATACACTATATACATTTTATATATCAATATTGCACAATTATATATAAAAATGCACTAAACGTTGAATTTGTGCAAGCTTGAAATAATTAAATATTAAACTTTAAATATTTCACAATAAAATGCCTACTTTAGTTTAGTGTCATGCTTTGGAAAACAGATAAGAGACTTCAGAAAAAAATATCAGTTGTGAGAGTAACAACAACAATAAATTAAAAAACAATTAGTTATCTTACCCAGCAAAACAATGTTTTTATTGTTTTAAATTTTTTAAGTTTAAGATAGAAAATTACCCAATTAAATCATGGTTATAGCAACAGTTATGATCGTTGACTCATTCATTTTAAAGAATCACTTTCTGCAGTATGGGGTCACTGTGAACTGGAGTCTAATGTAGTAGACAATGTGATACTGTACATCCATTAAACCTGAATTCCCAAAGAAAAGATTGTGCAACCATTGAGAGAACACGCAAACTCTAAAAAGAAGAAAAAATAAATGAGCATACAGGTTTTTACAAATGTAGGCCAATCAGATGTGGAGTTTGGTAAAAAGGAAAGATTTGAGTTTGGATTTGAAGAGATTTAAAGAAGTTGTCTTTCGTAGAGACTGAGGAAGGTCATTTCATAGCATTGGAGCAGCGACAGAAAAAGGTATAGTCACCATAAGTCAATGATTTAGTCCTGGATACAGTGAGCACAGGACCAGCCTCAATTGATCGATGCCTATGGGAGGGAGTGTAAACACAAAGGAGGTGAGAGATATGTGATGGAGCCAAATTGTTTAGTGCCTTGTAAGTCAGTAACAAGATCTTATATTGAATATGTGACTTTATAGATAACCAATGTAGAGACTTAAGTAGGAGAGATACTTTATGTTGCCAGGGTCTGGTGTGAGTTAGTAGTACAAAAATTCCATTACTGTGTATGATAATATTGGAAATAAATAAATGCCAGAAATAGATAGAAAAACTGAAACAGCTGAAAAACAGATGATATTATTGTTTTGAACTGTAAAAAGGGATCTTTGTATTGTCTAATATTATGATGCACAATGTGTCATTGCATTGTAATATTTACAGTATGGATGTTTAGACATAAACATAAAAGATATTTACATTATACAGTTTATAGAGTTTCCTGTTGAGGCTGCAGTGAAACACCTCAGTGTCTGTAATCCTTTCCTGGTATTTAATCCTGGTAATGATATTCAAACACTGCATGTAGAACTCCTCAACTTGCTTGATGTGATGCCTGTACAATCTCTACATTTCGTCACCTTACAGAAGAGTGATGATGACATCTACATGGTAAACATTAACTTTTGAATCAGTCTGAATGCCTTAATCATTCTATATCCCATACATTAGACATTCAGAAGTTACACTGTTCTTTCCAATAAGTACAATATGGTGATAAATCAACTCAGAGACATGAACCATTACTGTTTTCATCAATATAACATAAGCACTGTACCAAAGAGCAGTTCAGCAGTTATACTATTGCTTCACTATATCTCTCCTATGAAATATATACAGTAAGTTACAATACTTCTGTGTTGGCTATGCATAGGGAGATACAGTGCAGTCCAAAAGTATTTGGACAGTGACACATTTTTTGCTGTCTTGGCTCTGTACTCCAGCACATTGGATTTGAAATAAAACAATGACTATGAGGTTAAAGTGCAGAATGTCAGCTTTAATTCGAAGGTATTTAGAGATGCATCTTTTCAAAATGGGTGCTAAAACTCCATACTGTGCGAAATTTTCTACAGTTTAGCGCATTATACTGCAGTACGTGACTGGCTGGCCAACAGGAGGCACTCGTGGTGAATTGGTTGTTAGTGAAATGATTGCTTCATTTAATCTGTTTACTGTCCATGTTTAAATCCGCTTAATATTGAATATTAATATGGAATTTTACTTTAGTAGCTGAGCATAAAAAGAAGAGGAGAATAACGTGTCTGAAGGTCATAAACAATATTAATTTAGGAATATAAACATATTATGTAAACTGTGTATGGCTGGTATTGGTAGTTTAAATAAAAAATACACACCAGCATTTTGCTTTCTTCATAAACCTTTTAAGCATTAAAGTCTTTCATTCAGTTACTTGCTATGGTTATTTTGGAAATGTTTTTATGTGCTCCTTCTGACTACAGTATATTAAGTTTATATACTTTATAAAAATGTATAATGTTTTAACCTTTTCTATGAATACTTGTGCTCCTTATGACAGTAAAAAAAGCATTCTTTTTAGAATTTGATTGATAGGGAATATAATATGAAATCCCATATCTAAAGAAATTATTAATGATATTTAAGGATTTATTTATTTTCATATACCTCAAATTATTACCGTAGTCCGTTTCTTTGTAAAAATCTACATAAATTTGACTCATTCACCCATGATTACTTGGAAACATTTTGCCCACCCATTTCAGTTATACATGTAGCTTAAATTGTCAAGCAATGCAATGGTGTAATGGCTTTGGCATGTAACTTGCATGCTGGAGGTCGGGTGTTTGAACACCACTCCCGGGCTGAGCTTTCTTTTAACAAATAAACATTTCTTTGAAAAACTAAAATAGTAAATATTAAGGAAACTATATAGAATTTTTGGGTATTTCTGAAACTCCCTCTGTATTTCCTGTTTCCACACAGATAAGAATAAACTACATACCTGTATGCAAATCTTTTCACAGGCGGAAAGATGTTCTGTGCTCTTACCACAGTACACATTGTTACATTTTTAAGCATCAGTCGAAGAATTCTGAAGTCTGTCAAAATCGTAAAAAATGTTACCAAATAGGATTGGTGAAACTGTTACCTGTCTTGGATAAAGCGGTTAGAAAACAGGTGGATTTACACTTGTAAAAAACATTCCAATTTGAATGTGATACGGAAGATATTAATAATAAATTACCTTGGAAGGTCTGTAAACTGAAGATTTATAGAAGAGACATGTTGTGTCTTTTCTTTCCAGCTTGGAATTAATTTTTTCCTACTAGTATATTCCATTGAAGCCACTTTATGTAACGTAGCTCCATACTTCTCACAAAGGCGAAGAGTTGTTAACACCCTGCTATTTAACGTTATGTAGAATAGACAATTCTGGGGGATTGGAAGGAATTTTCAATAGCATGCTCTGTTGTCACTGTTGCTGTTAAACATAAGGCAACCAGCAATCAAATGTCCTGTTTTTTCTTAGCATTAGTTTTATCATACAGTAGTTTCAAAACTCGAACAAAGACGTGTCACATGCAAACAGCATGATGTTGTGTAGTTTTAAGCCACTATAGTATAGCTTGTGGGAAATACATTTATCTGTACTGCATCAAAGCTTAACTTGTTCAGAGTGCCCAACACTACAAACTCCGAATTAAAAGGAACGTCGAAATATTTAAAAAATAATCACAAGTGAACGAGTTGAGGGATTCGATAATATTAGAGAAATCATAACAATAACCCCAAGTTGTTTCATGCTAATCATGCAATCCAACTAAAAGAATGACACTTAAATCAACACAAAAAGACCTTATACTGTATATATATAAATCGGTTAAAAACATTTTTTATGCATGAATAACAGGTGGTTTTTCTTCCACGCGAGCATCTTAGAGTTTTTGTGTAATCTGTAAATTATTTTTACTTCTTAAACATTTTAAACACATTTGTAAATGCAACACGCATTCCGTACAGAAATAAAATCATTAAGTGAAATGCATGCTCAATGGGATTCAGGTCAGCTGATTGACTTGGCCAGTCAATCAAACATTCCACTTTTTGGCCCTGAAAAAATCCATGCTTGCTTTAAGCAGTATGTTTGGGGTCATTGTCATGCTGCAGGGTGAAGCACCATCCAATGAGTTTTGAAGCATTTGGTTGGATCTGAACAGATAAGATGCTTCTGTACACTTCATCCTGTTGTAATGATTCATAGCCGTTCAGGGACGCCAAATATGTAATCATAGCCGGCCCAGGGACGCCATAAATGTAATGTTGCCATAGCAAAATTAAATGTAATCATAGCCGGACCAGGGACGCCAAATATGTAAATGTAGTGGCTCTCTGAAGGCACCAGTTCTGTAGGGTTTGGGCATTTACTGAGACAATTATTAATTGTAGCAGTAAATCACAAAGTTGATTCTTTTGATGGCTTTAGAATCCAACCATGCGACATAACTCAAACAACGCACACACACAGGTACTAATACACAAGGATACATTTATTAATACATAGAATATGCATATAAACCTAACAGATCTTATCGAGAGGGTTATAAGAATACAAAAGGTATATATTCAGTCAGTTACAAAGAGTTACACATATCAAGAGGACATACGTTCAGTATATCATTCATTAAGACCGTTTCATAAATGAACTTGGTTACAACTTCTACATTAGATACTCAAACAAGTACATAACTCTTAGGAATTAAATTGATATCAATTGGCTGGGATAACAATTGAATTCTCGAGCTGTGATGCAGTGAAGTTGAATACTCATCCAATCTCTGGGGATTCAGATCTCCTGCGGGCACAAAGAAACAGTTGCAGGCTGTTGCTGTCCAATCCGCGCTCTCTGGCTGCGTGCCAGGCTGTGCTGTGCGGCTTGCGACGGTGCGCTGCTGATGTTCACTGACCGGCTAGTTAGTGTTGGCTTTAACTAGGACAGTTTGTGCACAGGAGAAAAGATGACTGTGGGTCCCAGCAAGTCAGGAAGAGGACCGGTTCGTTCCTGATGAAGAGCTAGTTCTGAATAGTGATTCAGCTGTCCACAGTTCCGACCTGTTCACGAGGCCTGCTGCTGGTTACTCTCTGGCAACCTCCACTCTAGACTCTTAGAACAAAGGAAAGTTCTGGCACTCGGACACACTGGCCGTTCCGTGGTTGTCCGGGCTGAGTCTCAGGATGGTCAGGAGGCGCGCTGCGAGAATGTCCTGCCCTTGGGAGCCTTCTGCTCCTGGGCCGTCCTGCCCTGGAATTCTCCTTTGAATTCCCTTTAGAATAGTCTCAGAATTCCCTCTGAATCTTACTGAATCTTACTGAATCTCTCAGGCTCTCTGTGTTGCCTGTTTTTACCTGGAGGAACTTCAGCTCATTCATTGGCTGAAAGTTCCATGGGCATCAGAATCCCACGTGGGTTACTCGGCCCTACCAGTCCCTGATTGGTTGATCAAGGTGAGATATGAGTCACTTACTCCTGACACTTAGGAATGCAGTCCAGATGTCCATCTGGCACTCCCTAGACAGATAGGCGCCAATGGATGACCATTGATCATGATAGCCAGGCTTTGGGAGCTGTCCTTATCAAAGGAACCTTAAATCAGCCTGCATGAATAGTTTCTCTGTGGCTGCACCACAGAGATGAACAGAGAAATGGGGCCTCATTTGGGAAGGCTCAGAACACTTAATTATTTCTTATTAATAAGCCTCGCCGCTACACTGTTATTGACGTCTACAGTCACATCCTCAATAAAGACAAGTGAGCCAGTTCCACTGGTAGCCATACATGCCCAAGCCATGACACTACCTTCACCATGTTTCACAGATGAGGTGGTATGCTTTGGATCCATACGTTTCTCTTTCCATCACTCTGGTACAAGTTAATCTTTGGGTCATCTGTCCATAAGGCTTTGTTCCAGAACTCTAGAGGCTTTTTTATGTACTTTTTAGCAAACTGTAACCTGGCCTTTCTGTGGCCTTTCTTACCAGTGGTTTGCATCTTGTGGTGAACCCTCTGAAATTATGCTGTTATATTCTTCCCTTTATGGTAGTCTTTGACACATCTATGCCTACATCCTGGATGGTGTTCCTGACGATTCAACAGTCGAAAAGGGTTTTTTCTTCATGATTGAAAATATCAAACTACTGTGGTCTTCCGTGATCTACCAGGTCGTTTGCTATTGCTAAGCTCACCAGTGTGTTCTTGGTTCTTAACAATGTACCAGACAGTTGATTTTGACACATCAAATGTTTTGGCTATGTCTCTAATTGATTTATTTAGATTTTTCAGCCTCGTGATGGCCCAGTTTAATGGCATTAACACTTCTCTGGTCCTCATGTTGAGAGAACAGCAACAGACTCTAGATGCAAATAACACATCTAGAATCAACTCTTAACCTTTTGTTATCTCTCATGTGCATGAACTAATGATGCAACAACACACAGCCAATTGTCCAATTACTTTTGGTCCCCTAAAATGGGAGGACTATGTATAAAAAGGGCTGTGATTCCTATATGGTTCACCCAATATAGATGTAAATGCCCTCACATTAAAGCTGACATTCTGCACTTTAACCTCATAGTCATTGTTTCATTTCAAATCCAATGTGCTGGAGTACAGAGCCAAAAAACAAACATTGTGTCACTGTCCAAATATTTATGGACTGCACTGAATATTTAATTGTTTCAAGAAGCCTTTGAACAAAAAAGATAATTGTGGGTTTTTATAACCTCTTCTGGCAATACATTTAGTTTGTGACATGTGACTTTGTCTTCTCAGTCTTTGCTGCTGTGCAAATGGTAGCTCTCCAGTATTACACATTGAACATGGCTTACAGGCTACTTATTATACCTGTGTAGTGACCACTTCTTTAGAAACCGTGTGGTATATCATGCCCTTAGATGCTTGCAGATTATGTTTATTTAATTGTTTAATGTTCTTGGATCCTCACTAATTGGAGCCTGGAAGCAAACTATGTCTGGGATAATTTGATATGCCAATAAAATATGTCCATGTCTTTGAATCCAGATGAGACAGAGAAATGTAAATTTGACCAATGTAAATTTGAGAAGAACATGCAAACTACACAGAATCCAGGGCACTGGAGCAGTGAGATAGAAGCATTAAAGAACATATATCTGTACTGCCCCATATCATTATCTGAGTCAATAACAGCTGAAAAGGTCTTCAGTGTTTATTTTCAACTAATGTACCTCAGTTAAACTGAAATTCAATTAACCTGGAATTGTGCGATTGCTGTTATGCTTAATTGTCCTATGTCCTAATTAAGACATGCAATACTGTGTTTAGATACTTTTTACAAATCATTACAGTTTTTAAATGCTGCAAGTTGGTGTTTCAGAAAGTACACAGATGTATCTTGTACTATTGGTCCAACAACACCACTTACAGCAACAAACTAGCTTCTGAGAGTTAATGAGATCAAGCTACATGGTCATAATACTGCTTTCAATAGTACTAATATAACCAATTTTTATACATTATACAAATGCAAACTAAATACTATTAATAATCAGAATACAATTGTCAGAGTCAAGACAGGAGGCATGAAGCAAGCTCTGCTGTCAACTTCAAAATAAAAAGTTTAGTTTAGCTCAAATATAAAAAAGACATACTGTGGCTGCAGCTAGATACAGAATATGTTTTATATGGGTTTTAAGTGGATGATTAAGCATGTACTGAGAATGCAACAATGCAGATATATCATAAAACTTTTTTAAACATATATAGTGAAATAAGGAGGATTTATTTTGGTACAAAGTGAAAATATGGTGTTATTCTACTAAGAGTAAATTCACTTGAGATGCATTAGAGTACTCTGCCTTCCTGGCTTTGGACAGCTTTAGTTTTCTTAATCATTACAAGTAAAAAAGAGAATATCGACAGGAAAAAGAATAATTAATATTAGGTTTGATGAAGAGAGTTTGGTAATAATTATTAGTATTAACTAAACCTTTTTCCACACTATACTTTTGAAGACCATTTGTTTACTAATATATAGCAACTTTATACAAACTACAAACTACAAACTAAGAACATATTCTGCATCAACATTTTTTTTATTCAGTTGTGTAAACATAATTATATTTTAAGATCATATCATAATACTGCTTCTTCCTTGTAAATGAAAGATTATGTTATTGCGGCAAATGTGTGTCTAATATTAATCCAGTTATCTTTAATTCATAATAAATATCATAAATAAAATTATAAATAAAGAAAACTGACACTTCAATGATTCCCCCTGCCCTTTTTTCTGTAATTCATTGTCACCATTGTTTCATTTCAGTGGTATAAAAAGCCACAAGGCAGTTTCAAGATTGTTCTAAGTTAAATGTTTCATCAGGAAATGTAGAGGTTTTTAAAAATGATCAGGCAATTCAGTTTTTCCATTGGGGGAAATATGAATTTCAACTCATTTAACATCTGTCATTTTCTTTTACAATGGTGGTTTGTGCCACTTGTATAATCTAGGGGCAGTTTTCATTTCATTATGTCGATGATATGAAAGATATTTTAGTGTGCCACTTTATCAGTATTCCTGAGAAAGATATTTCTTGTAAAAGAGGACCTCTCCCCTGGTTGTATAGAGTAATATTAATAGATGTCAATCTGAATTCGGCATTGTATTCAGGATGAATGCTGATCAGGTTTGTGAGGAGGTATTAATTAAATTTAGGAACAAGTAATAGGTTTATGCCTTGCTGAAAAGAGAAGAGAGAAAACACAACTTTTCAGCTGTGGAGCCTTCTTCAGGTGTGAGAAAGATAGGGTAGAGAGCAAAGATTAAATAGCACAGAAGGACAAAAGCTGGGAGGAGGAAAAAGAGGAGAGAGGTAGAGAGACCACTCAGGTGGTGCAAAGTGGGGAGGGTGAAGAAAGGTGTGAAGTCAAATCCTGCATGAGATTAGAGAAGATTATATGAAAATAAGTCTGTAATTGAGAGAAGTGGGAAGGTGTGAACCTAGTTTCAGGATGAGTTTAGTTGCTGTTGCCTTTCACCTATGGAAGTTGAGAAACCCTTTTTTGAGAACAGAGACAGAGAAATCAGTGTGATCATGGCCATTTGAGGTGAAATGAGAAACTATGGGCTTAGAGAAATCTTTAATCTTCATAGCCCTAACATGTTCTCAGAAGCAGTCTCCAAATCTCCTTCTTGTTTCATCTATGTAGATAGCTGGCTGGGTTTTTTTTTTGCAAGTGTTCCAGTTCCAGTTGTTGGAGGTACAGGATGTTGTCTGAGTGATCCGGAATTGACCTGAGGGGCCCTGAATAAGCATGTTGTTAGATATGTATTTGCAGGTAATACAGAGAGTTCTGTTGCAGGGGAAGGTGCCTGGTGGAGATGATAGCTGAGTACGGTCAAGTTGTGAACAACAAGTTTATGTAGATTGGGTAGTCAGCAGTAAGAGATGATTGGGTGGTCAGAATAAAGGGTACCAATGGAGGGATCTTCCTGTAAAATGGAGTAGTTGTTTATAATGGTCCTGGGGATAAAATGTATGTTATGCTTCACAGTAGTTATGGTGTTCTTTGGATGATGAGCTGTTTTGTCTTTGCCCCACACATATCTTTTAGAATTAAGGCCAAAAAGTTCAGCCTTTGTCTAATCACACATTTTCTGTTTGCTGCTAATTATATGTTTTCCAGGTCTGGCTGAAAGGGGAGCGTCACTGCTAACTTATTCTTCAATAGCTCTGGCTGGTGTCTATGGTTTGGGGTGACTGAATGTATTTTTTGCAAAATTTTTTGCAGGCTTGGATGTTCTTTTTTGTGAGAATTGGCTTTCGTCCTGCCACCCTACCCCATTACCTAGACATGTGCAGAATAAAGGAGATTGTTGTCATATGCAAGGAGTGACCAGTACCTGCCAGAAATTCGTGCAGCTCCTTTAATGTTGCTGTAGGCCTCTTGGTAGCCTCCCTGCTAAGTTTTCTCCTTGTCCTGTCAACAACTTTGGAGGGTCATCCTGATCTTGGCAATGTCCCTGTGGTGCCACATTTTCTCCACTTATTGATGATAGTCTTCACAGTGCTCCATGGTACATCCAATGCCTTTGATGTTCTTTTATACCCCTCTCCTGCTCAGTACCGTTCAACAATAAGATCCCGTAGATGTTTTGTCAGCTCCTTGCTGACCATGGCTATCCCAGTAGGATGCAACCATGAAAGTTTCAAGAAAATCCTACAGCAACAGCTGATTTGTATTTGGGGTTAATCAGAATCACTTTCATTGATGGCAAGTGTATGCTACTTACCTTTGGACAGCTACAGGTCCCCTTATAAAAGGGTGTGCATACTTATGCAACTAGGGTGTAGTAGGTTTTTAAATTTCAATTATTTGTTTTTCTCTTAAATTTTGTTGGTTGCAAGGTCAGATTAAAGATGGAAACATTTCTGACATGATTTATCTTGATTTCTGGTTTAACATCACAAAAATGCTGCAATTTCAATAAGGGTGTGTAGACTTTTATATCCACTGTAGGTCCCATCCTGGTTACTTACTTAATTTAATTACTCAAAATTTACCCTTGTCAGCTCTTGATACCACAAACTCATAATTGATAAATAGAGTCAAAGCAGGATAGTGTTAGATTCCACAAGCAAAGTATGTTGTTACCATAACTAGTACAACTTAGGGTAGCAGATGCTTTGTTTGGTTGAAATATGATCTATTTTGTCTAGTTTAACACTGATTAATTGGTTCATAGTTCTATACAATTCTGCAACTTCATACTGTACTTTGGTCTTCCTGTGCACTGCTGCTTAGAACTCATTTTCAAAGGTTTTGGTGGGTACAGTACATGCTTTTGAAAACATTCAGTCTACTCAAGCCCTAACAATAACAAAAGACAGTTTATATACTGTAGTACCAAGGAAATAAAATGAATGCAGGAGAAAGTGCTTATAGACATGCATGGACAGTAAAAAGGCACATTTAATGTCTGCATTTGAAACAACATCTGTTGCTTTCACAAAATCTCCTCTTAACAGATTTCCATCTGGTCTTACTTACTTTAGTTGGAATGACTCTTCATGTAGAGCAGTGTTTACTCTTCTGCGTTATCTTTAATTTGATTAACAGACTAAGACTGACCAAATGAATGTTTTCGTTTATAGTAATGAGTTGTGAAACCACATTTTCAACAATTCTGCTGAAAATGTTACTTTATACTTTCTCCATTATTATTTTTCATGTTTGTGCACAAATTAAAAAAATAAATCAAAGTACTACTTCAAACAGTAAACTAAATTAGACCTCTTAAAATTATAGCACAACAACATTCAGAACACATTCATTTTGGCTTTCAGTCTGCTTTCTACATGAATCACTTCCAGCATGTCAAACCATCACATTTTTCCGATGTGTCTTTGTGTGCTTCTACTTCCCTAGCCTTTACCAGTTCATCTGACAGGAACAAGAAGCACCTACACTGCCTTTCAGTCCAGGGATGGTGCTCTGCTGCTATGATTTCAGAAATGCATTGAATTAATTTAAGGGGAAAGGTAACCTGAAGAACAAAAACAGCAAAGATATGCAGTGTTAAATATATAGTGCATTACATATGTACTGTATAAACTATCCATCCTTCCATTTTCAAACTGCTTTACTAACACAGGGTTCCTGTGGAGCTGGAGCCTATCCTGCAAGGCAGGATATACCCTGGACAGGATGCCAGTCTCTCACAGGGCACACACATGTACAGTCATACTAAGGCCAATTGCAAGTATGCATTTATACTGTGGGAGGAAATCGCAGTGGCTGGAGGAAGCCCCCAGGAGCATGGGGATAACATACAAACTCCATGTATGTAGCACCCCAGAATTGAACTCACTACTCCAGTGCTGAAAGGCAACATAATGGTAACAACTGCATCACTGTTCCACCCTGTATAATATTGGTAATGTTAAAATTAGTTAAATCTATGACTTCTGATTGAAAACTGAAATTATACTGTATATTGCCGTGTTAAAGTCATAGACCTCATACTGTTCTACTCTTTTTGTGTAAAGGCACAACTGTAAGATGATCTACAACTCAAATATTTAGCAATTTTGTTTAAAACCAACAATTAATGGTATTCATTTTCTACTTCAGTGTAATACAGCATAACTATGATTTAGTCCAGGGTTTTGTTAAAAGGTATATGTATAAAGAGACAATGATTCCTCTAATGTTAGTTCCTGAACATTCTTTTTGATATGGTGCTATACGTCCCATTCTATTCCCCCCCCCCCCCCCTCCATGTCTCCAGAACAGTGTTTATCCATTAATGTCACATTAAATTTTCATCATTTTGTTTTATTTCTGCAATTCCATTAATAACATAATTGCCTTCTAATGTGGTAGCTTTCATCTAATGTAATTAGTTTCTAACACTCTTAGCATTTAAGTGTACTTAACAAAAAGTCTTTTAGTTACATTGAGAGCAAAAAAAGAACTTTTTCCTCAGGCTTTCCCCCCCTTCCTATTATAACTGTTCCTGGATTTTCTTGTGCCACAATTACTGGTGCCAGTTTCTTCTAGGTATTATCCATTACATATTACTGATGGCCATTGCCAAGGATAGGTTTACTGTGGCAAAGAAAGCAAACCATCTTCAAACCCTCACCTCATTTGTCACAATCCAGAAGAAGGACCCTATGCAGAATCCTCAGAACTTGATAGTACAAGTAGAAGTTTATCCAGAAACATGGGTTACGAGGTTAGTCAAGGGTCAAAAACCAGTAAATCCACAAAGAAAGTTCAGGGGAGAGAGACGAAAAACCAAATCGACAAAGGAGGCAGAGTCCAAACCAGAGAGATCCACAATAACCAAGTCGAGAGCCAGAAACAAGGTCAGAACCAAAAGCCTAGAACTCTTGTGGAGAGGGAACAGGAACCAATGCTGCTCTAGCTAGGTAAAACTCAATACTGAGCCAGGAGTGGTGTGTCAGGCTGGTTTAAATAGGCAGGATGAAGAAGGTGTGTCTGATTAGTTAATTGGAAACTGCACTAGAATGTGAAGAGTTGATTGAGGGTGGTGAGTTCTCCAGGAGCATGGTGTAACTATATTAATAATAATAATAATAATAATAATAATAATACTTATTGTTATGAATTCAGCTAATAAACCCAAACTAAGAAGTGAACCCAAATGTGGGAGCTGGAAAATAACCCTGCAATATGAAAAACTAAGTCAAAAGGCGAAGCCAATAATCTAAAATTCAGAGAGCGTCAAAGCTGTAATCCAAGAGCTGTAGTAAAATGGAGAAAGCCAGAAATCCAAAACCAAGAGGGGTACTTGCCAAAACAGGGTCGTTATACGGAAACCATAGTTCAAGGTTGAAAGCCAGAAATCCGAAACCAGGGAGTGTACTTTCCAAAGCCAAGCCATAATCCAAAAGCCATAGTTCTAGGGTGTAAACCCTAGTTCAAACTAGGTTTCAAGTTCAAACTGAATAGTTCAAACTGTGAAATGCAGTTCCAAGCTGAAAAGGTGTAAAGGAGAAAAAAGGCAAAACGCAGCAAAGTAGCCAACAGGGAAAACCAATACTGAGTAAGGAGGTTAGGGAAGACTATGCTTAAGTATATAATGAGATGGAGGTGTGGTGGTGAATAAGTGATCCAATAGGTTGCCTCATTTAACGTGATCTACGCCTTCTTCTGCTGGCCGATCGCCATTGCCGGGAATTGGGAATCATAACACTTATGTTGTGTTGCCCACTTCTTGTACCATTCCTGAGAATACCACTGATTAAAACTTCATTTAATCAATTTAATTTCATTTGATTTAAATTAATTAGTTCAGTTTTTTGCCTAGTTTTCTGGATAGAATGTGTACTGTTTATATACAACAATTACAACAATAACTAGGTTGTTCCATTTCCTGGCTAGGAGCATGTAAATTTGATGGATAATATCAGCTATCTCAGCTCCAGGCAGAAAGCAAGCTATTGTCGTGTTTCAATCCCTGTTGCATATTTCTATTGCTGTGTATCATGGAATGGAGTCTACAATAACCACCGCTTCTCTTATTGTATTCTTGGTAGTAGTTGCAGCATCTGTAGTTGAGACTAGCATTTGAGACTTTGGAACAACAGTGGTATCTTGAAAGTTGCTCCATGTCTGATTCCACATCTTGTGGTGGGAATGAATTTGATTATGTGACGTTGGATGGTGTTCTGAAAATGGCTTATTGATATATATTTCCTTTTAAAACTGTAATTTTATATTCTTGGAGGATAGAAGCATAGATAAATCATCAAATTTATTAGATTTTTTTATGAAAACTGGTTGATATGTTTAATAGAGTAATGTAAAAATATAAATTCTGAAAATATACATTTTAATTAGTATTTGTATTGAGGCATACATTTGTCATATCTAAGTTGAAAAAAACAGGATGACTGCATATTCAACACCCAAACACGCTTTATCGCATTAGACATCATGGGAAAATAAGCATACAAAATTATTAAATTATTCAGGAGAAAATATGTAGGCCAATATTTTTGCTTGAGATGATTTAGCTATGCGTCTGTAAATCTCTTTTATTTTTCTTTGTAATCAATGTTTTCTCAAGCATAGCTCTACTGCTTTTTGTACCTATTGACTGAACATATTTTAGAAAATCAAAGAGTGATACATGGAATTAATAGTAACAATGCATAAAGCTGGCACAGTGTTAATTACATGGGTAATTTAAATTTTTCCCTAAATGTAGTAGGTTATTATTGAACAAGCATTTTATTGTAGATGATATGCTGTATGTCAACACCTTGCCAATGAGAATTTAATGATATGAAGTGTCAAATATTACTAAGGCTGTACTGAATATAAATGTTTCCTTGTGGATCTTTTCTTAAGAAACATATAGTGCCCTCCAAAACTATTGGGACAGTATAGTCTAAACTGGGATTTTCACTTATATCAATTTCTCATGAAAAATGAAAATATGACTGCCAAGTTCATCTAATAACTGACTTGACAAAAAAGTCAAAGCAGTTCTGCTCTCTTTGATCGATAATGTTGAACTTTATTTTGAAAAGCAAAAAGTGTTAGGACAGTTGACAAACTGGTGTCTCTTCTTGGTCATGCGTTTGTTGTGGAGTAGTTAGGCTACTAACTACTAGCTAGTAGTTAGAGCTGTGGACATCCTATCAAGCCATCTTGCTTTGCCTTCATTTTGGAACCCAAAAGAAAAGAGAAACAATCCAAACGGTACTGTAGTGTGACAACTGCCAAGCATATGTCACCATTATTGCAACACTCACAGTGCGTCACCTTAGTTTTTCACATTTTAATTGCTTTGTCTATCTGCTTTTAGACTCCTTCCTTCCTTCACAGCACTCTCTCAGGGAAGACTGCATGGTCCTCCTCCTTCCCGGTTGCTTTTTACTTGGTTCTTCGTTAGACACTAGGCACCGTTTCTGCTCATGACTTTTACTTAATCTTCCCAATCAACTCATGAGTCACTATTCACCAACAGATCCAAGCACTAGAGTAAGTCAATTTAGTCCATATAGAGTTCAGCTGTTGTAGTGTTCACTAAAAAACTTGAACTCAAGTCTTCCTTCTTGCTCTTCAACAACCATAAAGTTTTCCTCATATAAAAACTCTTATCTGGCAGATTCCATTTGACAAAGGGTGCCTTTCTAATCAGCCCTTGCATCTCTGACAGCATGAGCTGGTTTATTTTTTTTCTCACTTCTCTCTTCTTGCCCAGATGTCTACTGATTGAAAGGCAAAGGGAGCATACAAGATTCTAGGTTCCTCTCTCTCTCGTCTGTGGGGAGAAAGTACACCTTGCAAAGCAATATTCCACTCCTCCAGGTGCAAATACCTCCAGTCAGTCCTGGTTCAGCTGGCCAATCCTGTTCCTTAGTAGTAAATTCTATCCCCATTGAGCCTGACAAACAAGCTACACACAGCCCACATGTCCATCACCTGTGATACCCCTCAGTACAATTTAAACTACATTTCTTCAAGCATCCCTTGCTCATTGTTTCCCATAGGTCTGTAAGGCAACCCAGTTTATTATTAATGAGAACTATCCACTAGTGCTTTCAATCTCCCTCTTTCCAGGCTGGAGCCTAGAATGGAGACTGAAACTATTTTCTTCCTAGATGCTCTTATAAGAAACTTAATTAACCCAGAGGAGTGGCTAATTCAACACAGAACCTATCTTGATTCTCGTCCTGTTTAGTTTTCCTCCTTCCGATTGCTAAGTATTCAATCACACCATTTCAGATTCCTAATTCTTCAGGTTTTTCCAATTAACAGGTGGCTCTCTCTCCCTGCCATGTATGCATCTTGCACACACTAATTGGACTTACCACATTTAACAATTTGGAATAGAATGAAGAAGAAATGATAATAAAAATAACAAAAATTATTATTAATAACTTCGTACTGGGTCAGCTAAGAAAACCATGCAGTTGATGAGAGAAAAAATATCAGTGCTGTCAAGGAAAACCCTAAAACAAGTGTCAGTGAATTCACCAACAACCTCTAGAGCACAGGGTAAATATATACATTTCTAAATAATCAATATATTGAAATGCCAAAACTATAAAGGCTACACCATAAATTAAACCTCTCATCAGAACCAGGAACAGAAAAGGCAGATTATAATTTGCTTGAAAGTGCAAAGATGAGACAGTCGAGTTTTGTATTTTTTATGGGCAAATAAGACTCTGATAAGCATTTATCAAAATGATGAAAAGGACAAAGTATGAAGGAAGAAAGAAACTGCAAATACTTCAAAGAACAACTCCTCATCTGTGAAGCATGGTAGAGATAATGTCATTGCCTGGTTATGCATAGACACCTTTAGAACTGGCTCTTCTTGCTCAGGATTCTAATAATGGCAATTGTATAATGAATGAATGCAACATTACAATAACACAAAATATGCAGCCAATGCAGCCATGAAGACCATCAGGAAAAAAAAAGATTGTGCATCTCAATCTCAAGATTTAATTTGATTGATTATGCATTTAAATGCTCAAAGGCATATGCAACCAAAAAACAAATCTTCACACTCCAAATTGACTTAAAATTAAAGTGTGAAATCACTGGGTTTGAACCAGTTATGTCACGCCCCAGGAGAACTCACTGCTCTTAATCAACTCCTTCACATTCCAGTGCAGTTTCCAATTAACTAATCAGACACACCTTTTTCCACCTGCCTACTTAAACCAACCTGACAGCCCACTTCTTACTAGGTATTGGGTTATACCTAGCTAGAGTTGTATTGTTCTTGGTTTTGCAAGATTTTGGCTCTGTTCCCTGGCTTTCTCTGACTTTGTCTTCTGGATCTTGACTTGGTTATTGTGGGTTTTTGTGGGTCTGACCCATGTTTTTGGATAACCTCCTGCTGGTCCTTTTGAGTTTAGAGGATTCTGCGTAGGGTCCTTCTTCTGCACTGTAAGTGTTTTGTTTTTTTTAACATTCATTCAAATACATTATAACTAAATGTAAAAATAACCCCAAAATCATATACATACTGTACAGTATTGTTCACTTCATTCATCTGATGTATAATGTTAATGATATTCTCACAAAATTGCTTGATTATAAAGTGGCAATAACACTTGACTTTACTGTCCCTACTTCTTATACAGTTTTGGTTTACTGTATCTTAGCATGTTCAGTCACAAAAATGGTCACACTTTAGACCTTGCCTTTACTTATAACTTAGACATTATAGCTACTCAGGACTATGATGCAGGTATTTTCCACCACCTGGTAATGCGGTTTGACTTACCTTTTATTCTTGGTCTCAAAATCATAAGTGTCTTGTCACTTTCCAGAAAGTAATGCAAGATTCTCCTATGGCATTGTCCCCTTCAATTATAAATGGTCTGTCTCAGGTAATCCTTCTTTAAATGAGTTATTTGAATATTTTACTAATTTCTCTCAATTCCAGAAACTCTTTTGCTCCTCAACTCATTGGATGTGGAATACCAAGTCAACACCTTGGTTTATTGATGAGTTAAGACTTATGAGCACACATGGTCACAGACCTGAATGTTTTTTTTAGGAAAAGTGCTGTTTCTGTTCACCTTGAGCATTATAAACACTATTTTTCTAGTTATGATAAGGCTCTGAGATCAGCCTGTGCTGCTTACTATCATATAATTTAAAGTGATTGTACAAATATCCAGTGCTACTTTAGAACAGTAAACAAACTTTTAAACCTGATTAGAACTTCTCCTTTCAATCCTTCAGTCAATTTATGTAGCAGATTTCATGATTTTTTTTTTACATAATATCAAACACTATCAGGCCAACTATATCAAATCTAACTGATAACCATGCAGTTGTCACTGCTACTCTGGAATGGTACTTTCAAATTTCAGAGTTTGTAGCCTCTACTCTGATTCATTTAGCTTTGAAAATGAATTTTACCAACTGTTCTGTAGATGTGATTCCTTCACAGGCATTCAGGAAGGGTTTCTCAGCACTATCTCTTGTTGAAACTACTGCTCTCTTGACAAAATGTTAATTTTGATTGATAAAATTTGAGGCCTATTTAATAGCTACCATTTTTAGTGAAACTAGTGGAACATGCAGTAGTATCCTAATAAGTTACTCATTTAAAGACTAAATTCTTGATAGAATCCTTTGATTCAGGGTTTAGGGCTGCCCATAGTACTGAAACTGCCTTGGTGAAAATTGTTAATGACCTTCTCATCTCTGTATATGATGGCTTTCCCTTCATTTATATGCTATTAGACCTTTCAGCAGCATTTGATACTGTAGACCATGACATCTTGATTATTTGAGTGGAGTGTTATGCAAGTTTAAGTGGCAATGTACTGCTTCCTTTTTTGATAGACAACAATTTGTTAGCTTTGGCAGCTTTAAATCTGATCCTGTGCCCCCCTCGTCATCTCTGGAGTCCCTCAGAGCTCAATTCTTGGCCTTTACTTTTTCAATATTTATATGCTGCCATTAGGGCAGGTCATCATAAAAGACTGACATCCACTGTTATTGATGATGATACCCACGTCTATCTGCATATATCACATCACTGAATTCTCTAGTTGCTCAATCAACACTAATCAAATTAGCACTTCAAATCTTCTTCTGTTTACAAAACATCCCATTTAAGACCTGTTCTTTTACTGATACAAATAAATTAGTTCATGCTTTCACGTCCTCAAGACTAGACTACTGCAATGCTTTACTAAGTGGAACATCCAAGAAATTACTCCAGAAGCTGTCGTTCATCCATAACTGCTGCTCGAGTGCTGACCAAGTAGAGTACTTCTCCAGTGCTGAAACACCTGCGTTGGCTGCCAGTCATTTACAGGATTGACTGATCACAGAAAATTTTCTTTATGACTAAACATGAGCTACACAGTCTGTTTCCTCCAAAATCTACTATCCCCATACATCCCATTTCACTGACTTCATTGAACTCTTTCTAGATTGCTCAATGTTCCAAGGCCATCACATCATACAGTACATTAGGAGACCAATCCTTTTCAGCAGTACCATCCCGTCTAATACTTCATGATAGGATTACAAATGCACCCTCTGCTGATGTTTATATATGTTGCCTTAAGACTTTCCTATCCTTGATTTCCTTTAATTCCTAACATAATTATTTTTTTAAATTTAATAATTTATACATTTTGGTATTTTACTATTGTGATTTTGCTTATGGTTAATTTTGTTTTATGTATTATCTATGTATATAATAATGTATATCAAACTGAACATTTCAAAGGGTAAAATGTTATAGTAAATCTCGGTAAAAGAGAAAAAAACATTAAAATGTTAACAGCATGAATAATTGTTGGCAACAAATACACCTACAAATACAGTCACAGAGTTTTGGGTAAATCTCTGCCAACACAATGGCTTTGCCCATTCTTCTTGTCTGCTTAAATTCTCTCAGGTTGCTTAAGGATTACTTAGGGTCAGCAGCTTACAAACCTTTCCATTGATTTAAAATGGTATTCAAGTCAGAAACAGGTTTTCACTTACCCGTACTATACCCCATCTACTGTATGTTCCCATCTGTTTTGACAAGCTTCCCAATCCGTACTGAACATGCACTCATGCTTGGCAGTAAGGATGGTGCTGACTGATTTGCACTATGTTAGGTTTGTGTCAGATATAACGCTTTGCATTTAGATCAAAATATTCCATCTCTGTCCACAAAACTTTTTTGCCAAATGTTTGTAGTATCACTTAGGTGCTTTGTTGTAAATCCCTTGCTGCTCAATTTGGGAGGGACAGCCTGATCTAGTTCATGTCTAGGTACCTTCCACGATCAACTTCATCATGCTCAAAGCAATATTAACAGTCTTTGAAATGTTTTTACCCTCAGCCTGATCTACAGTTTTATCCCTGAGTTACTTTGAAATCCCCTTGGTCTTTATGGTTGAATCCTTACATTATATTCACTACCTGACTGATGTAACTGACAGAAATAGGTATACTTATTCTGCACTCATGTGAATTATTGTTATTGCACTTAGGGTTCCCACTCAACTAATTGGGAGGCCAATTACAGTAATTACAGTAATCCTAAATTAATTCAGGTGTGCCACAGCAAAGGGTTTGAAAACCTATTAAATCATGATTATTTACATTGTTCCTTCATAGTTATCTGTGACTGCACATTTTTAGGCAACAAACTGGAAAGTCTGAATACTTTTGCAAGATGCTCTTTATTGGAACTGGGGAAGAACTTTAATTGTAGATTTTTTCATGCCACAAGCAGACTAAGGCAATATTCAGTTAGGCAGTGTTGTATGAAAACAAACATGTATAACTGATTACTGCTCTGATTTGCTACTGACATTACACAAATGTTTAATTAGTGTCCCCTCAGTTTTCAGTGATAGCTTTTATGATCTATCTGGGTTGAGATTACAGTGCATAAACATAGCCCTCTCTAAATTGAAATGCAGTATCTGGCTCAAGGAAAGGACTTAAGGGAAGCTATTTAAGAACATCTATTTTCAGCACAGCTTTATAAATTGGTAATGGCAGTCTTTACAATACTGTATGAATTATACTATTTTAATTATACAGTTTTAAGCCTACTCTTCTTCTGTACTAACGATATAGTATAAAATTGTCAACACACCCAGTGATGTTATTAATATCACCATGGCAGTGATGTAATTGCCACTGGGAAATGTAAATCTCTGGTGGACTTTGGATTCCTATTTTAATATTCTAAAGATATCATCAAGATCAGGTGAGATGCATATGAACTGAGCATAAGGGAGCCTAAGAGCTAAATAACAAAATGCAATCGCCATATCTAAAAAGTAGATCTATGACTTTTAATTTGGTGTAGAACTACCTTGATGTGCTGTTTTTCTTTTTGTCTTTTGTTGTTTTGGTGGAGTAATGGGGATAATAATATGCTTGCTATGTGGTTTATAGATTATCTGGTCTTCTGATAGCTATGTAGGTTTAGCATGGAGTTGGGGAAGGTTGATTAATTCTTGGATAGAGTACAGAATTCTCAGCTAGTCCTTTAAGATGAGTTTGTACTACAGTAGATGAAAGGGTGCAGTTGGACCACTGGTGTATAATGTCTTCCTTTCATTTATGTCATCACCTGAATAATGTCACAAATGAAAGAGCTCCTCTCTTATGCCTTGGTATCCTTTGGGATGAAAAGCCTTATAAAAATGCAATAAATTATTACTCTATTGTCATATACAGTGCACTGTCAATCACAAGAAGCTGGTTGCCTTTGTCTAAATTAGATAACAGTATTGAGCAGGAGAAAGAAAGGGGGAGACCTCATTCTAAGTTGTTTTTTGAACCAAGCAATTTGGCAACATTTTAGTAACAAATGTGTCGCACATACATACACATCATGTTTCATTTACACATTTTGTGTAGTAAATTCCAACTGAATTAGATGTTCAGTGGTTAGATGTTATATTTCTTAAATATCCAGTGGCAGCATCCCCAGGGTTCACTCAGTTGTTCTATAAGAGCATATGAGTTCTATGCAGCATTATGTCCAATTTCACACACCATAACTCCTATAATATTTCTGTATTATAATTACGAAGACCGTGTGCTTTAAAATGATTATCAGTGAAGTATATTAAATGTATTATGACCATATTACCTCGTTTATTACAAGTACCCAGTGGTCTAAATCATTTTTTCTAGAACATAAGAAATCCTATGTTTGCAGACCAATTATTTTCACCTGATCACCAAAATGAAGACAGCTGGACTCTTTTGTTGATATTCTGATAAGCATATTAAATATAAAATATTTAAAAGGATAAAAAGATTAAAAATGCAGAATTCTGTTCTTTACTGACTCATTTTCTCAGCCTGACATCTTGGAGAAAACTTGAGTCCTTAGACTGCTGGAAGTTACATGATTTGATAAAGTCAGATTGTCAGGTTAGTTGGAAAGAGAAGAGGAGCCAGTGAGTTAACCAATGAAAATAAGTTGGGTGCTAGCTCGTACAACATCACCGTTGATAATTGGTTAGGATGTTATCGGGTATAATCCGAGTACCCATCCTGCATACTGAGTGGAGCGGAGCTGCAAGATATATCATTAGGGACAGTTTTACAATGTCCTGGTGTGTGTTTCAGACTTGGAAGATGTTTCTTACCAGTGGCCCCTTTTAGCTGCAATTCTCCGCTTTTACTTTTAGGCCCTATCTGCTTTATCAAGGCAATAGAAATACCACCACCGAGTCTTTATTTGTATGCGAGCCCAGCCTCATTGTAATTAGAACAATCTATTCTAAATGTCTTTGTTATAGAGATGACTTACTGTTACTCAGTTGTTATTAGTACTTCATTGTACACTATAACTGACTTGCATATACATATAATTTTTCAGATTAACTTTTGCTAAGACCCTAGAAAAGTTTCTTCATGAACAAGAGAAATTGTATATTTCCCCATCAGCTGCACACAAAATAGAGGAAAATGTATAATTGTGCACATACAGATGCAGCCATTCAAAATGGGTGAGGTATTTCGCCCACTGGGGTATCACGCGGTTCACGTGTGTCACGTGACTAACTATCCGGCGTCGCCTTGTAAAACCGCCAGGGGGAGCTTAACCTCTCATGTACAGCATTTGAGCCTTTAATTTTGAACTGTGTATTACAGCATGTTAATCATCAGTCATTAAAATGTTGGTATATTTTATGAAAGCAAGATTGCTCAGTTGGACAAAAGTAAACAACCTACCTTTATCAGAAATATTTATGCATCAAAGCCTTTACTGAAGATATTACTAATAGTATTAATAATGGATGAGTTTGGACAAGCTGTATACTCAAAGTATAATTTCTTTAGCACATTTGTACAAGCACTTGGAATCTGTCCAAGCCATACTTTGTCAGGCATTTTGTTTTACTTCAATGGGCATAAAAACTTCCTTGCTTTTAACAGGGCGTTTCATAATTTCTAACTACGAAAACGATTTAAAATGCGACACCTATCATTCAACTAGAGCTTAAAATATCACAAGGAAAAATACACACCGGTATTCCATTTCTCCCTAAACATTGTAAGCTTCGAAGTCTTTAACTAACGTGATACCGGAGTCAACAAGCATACTTTTAGAATTTGATTAAAAGGGAATATAATATGGAATCGCGTATCTCAAGAATTTAATAACGGTATGATTATATCCGTGTACTGCGGCAGGGCTGTGTAGGGCTGTTTCGCCTGCCTGCTCATGCGAGCTGTCTTGTAGCCTACTGGTCTAGGTGCGTGACTACCAACTGGCAGGTTGTGTGTTCGAATCCAGCTGGTGCTGGACCTTTCAGTTTTATTTATTTATTTTTTAATCGCGTAACATAAACATTACTGTATGCAAACTGTACTGTATACAATTTGTATATTTAATGTCTTATCTGTTTTACCACTGAAGGGAAATCTTAACATAAACATACAGTATATGGCTGGTCTCGGTACTTTAAAGAAAAAAATACACACCAGTATTCCATTTCTCCCTAAACATTGTAAGCTTCGAAGTCTTTAACTAACGTGATACCGGAGTCAACAAGCATACTTTTAGAATTTGATTAAAAGGGAATATAATATGGAATCGCGTATCTCAAGAAATTAATAACGATATAATTATATTCATGTTGCAAAAGAACTGCAACGGACATAAAAACTCCCTTGCTTTTAACAGAGCGTTCCATGATTTCTAACTACGAAAATGCCAGGTGAAAGGATTTGTAAACATATTTTGTTAAAGCAAGTCAGTTTTTTCCGCAACACATAAAATACATTTTTCCAAGAAAGTTTAGCCTTTGTCACTAATGAAACCACTAAATAAAGACATAAATATAGAAATCTTAAGATTTGTTTTATTTAATGTTGGTAGCAGGATGAACTGTCAGAGTGTATATTTTGTCGCAAAGTTGCTACAAGATGTTAACAGTGAAAAAGGTATTTAGAAATGAGTTATTTCAAGATGAAAAAGAAAACATACACGAAACATGGTTTCATTACGACCAGAATCGGTCTTGAGATATTTTTAACTTGATTTACAGTATTTGAGAGGTATGTCTTAACACCGATACTACAGTGCTTAAGTACTGCTCACGTATATGTTTCTAGGTTTATATTATGCATTTCATACGGTCAAATTACTTTTGAGCAACTAATAAGAAGCGCGAAACGGTATGCGTTTTAGTTTCGTTTTGTGCTGGGACCCGTGGATTGATTAGAGATATCAAGTACATACAAGTCATTTTTTAAATGTTGTAGTTCGTCTTGAAAAAATGTTACGAGTACATCATCTATCAACAATTACACAGGTTCTGTTTCCATATTGCGGATTTTGGTTAGGTATTATCAAATCCAGTGGCGCTGTGTGTTAGTTTACTGAGTCCCATGTCACATGGTCTGTGATTGAAACCTGTAAAACCGGTTTAATTCGTCACAGCCAGCACTCTTCAGGTGTGAGGGTCTTCTGCTCAGAATGAAACGCTAAAATGTTTGTGTATATTCTAATGGTAGTGGGGGAAGGGTGTGTGGGAACAGGTTTGGTTGAAATTGCATTGGAGATCTATGTTCTTCACACCTGAAACATTTTCTCTGAAAGCATTTTCTTCGCAGTTTAACCGATCTTGTTACAGCATGTTACAGTTTACTATTATTAACCATATTAATTTTAAGTGCTTAATGTAAAATCTTGTAAAAATATATTTTCATTGTTCAAATATACATTAAGTCTGACTATCATATAATAAGTTAAATACAAAACTAAAGAAAAAATAGGGTTAAATATAATTCAAAATATTTTGCTAACAATGTTAACTGTTTATGAATAATAAAATGTATTAACTAAGGAGTAGGATGGCACAGTTGTTAGTATGTTTTTTTGTTTTGTTTCTTTTTCATAAATACAACAGTAGTACCTGATGTCTCAGTGGCTTTCAAAATTAAATTATGCATGCAAACCTGTGAACTAGAAAGATAACTAAGATATCCATCCATTATATTTCATAATATCCATGAAATATATGGTGCTGAAATATGCGTGACGCAGTGGTGGCCTGACACGGTGAGGTGCCCTGGCAGCTGTGTGATGCAGTGGTGGTCGGGTATGTAGAGGTGCACTGGCAGCTGTGTGTTGTGACGCAGTGGTGGCCTGGCACGGTGAGGTGCGCTGGCAGCTGTGTGATGCAGTGGTGGTCGGGTATGTAGAGGTGCACTGGCAGCTGTGTGGTGTGACGCAGTGGTGGCCTGGTACGGTGAGGTGCGCTGGCAGCTGTGTGGTGTGACGCTGTGGTGGCCTGGCACGGTTACATGCGCTGGCAGCTGTGTGGTGTGACGCAGTGGTGGCCTGGCACGGTGTAGGCTACAAGACAGCTTGCATGAACAGGCAGGCGAAACAGCCCTGCCGCAGTACACGGATATAATCATACCGTTATTGAATTCTTGAGATACGCGATTCCATATTATATTCCCTTTTAATCAAATTCTAAAAGTATGCTTGTTGACTCCGGTATCACGTTAGTTAAAGACTTCGAAGCTTACAATGTTTAGGGAGAAATGGAATACTGGTGTGTATTTTTTTTCTTTAAAGTACCAAGACCAGCTATATACTGTATGTTTACGTTCCAAAATTAATATCGTTTATGGCCTTCACACGCGTTACAGTATGCTCCTATTCTTTTTATGCTCAGCTACTATGATTTCCCTTCAGTGGTAAAATTCAATATCTACAACGGGCACAGTAAAGACGTTTACAGTAAGTCTTTCTACGACAGACCAACGGACCACGAGTGCCCCTGTTGGTCAACCAATCACGCACCGCGGTACCCCGTGTCATCTTACCTGCGGTACGTGTCTGTACCGCTCACTTTGAATGGCTGCATCTGTAGGGAACATTTTGTCTGAAAGCCAAGAATTCATCTAAAATCACATTAGTTTTATTAAGTTTTTAAGAAGTTTAAATTGGAGTTCTTCAATTATAGATAATATCAAGATGCAAACATGAAACAGATAAATGTACTTAATTCAAGATGCTTATGAAGACTTTTACTTTGATTTTTTTTATGCATGTTGAGTATTATTGCATTTAAAGAAATATCAGTGTTTGATGCCAATGTTATCTTTCTAAAAACATACAACATTGTTTCTCTGTGATGCAAAAATACAAAATATGAAATAAATTGTTGTTTTAGGAAAGTTACCAATGAATAAATAAACGATTTAAGTCCCTATCAGAGCAGTTCATTAGGCCAGAGTTTAGCATGGTTTCTATAGCACTAAGCAAAGAGTGTATGTGACTCCCCTCTGGGTAGGACACCAGTCCTAAGACATTAGAAAAAGCTCAAATTAAAAAAAAGATTTAGATTAAATTCAAAAGTGGGCAAGCGCTTGAAATATGACATTAACATTTACAATGCAAGGTATGTTTTTAATGAGAAAATACTTTTATGTATATATGTTGACATACTGTATTAACATATATACAAGACAATGTTGGCAAGCATTTAAAAAAAACAAGTAATTGGACATACAAATAAAAGAATAGTTTTTAAATGAAGGAAGGTTATGTTAAAATTATATAATGCAATATTTTAAAATAGTCTAAAATTTCATTCAGCACATTACAGAAAATATATTGCTACTCTGAAATCAGTCCAGAGAAGAGCAACTAGATATTTTCCAGAGCTTAATGGAATGTTCTGTGCTGACAGACTGCAGAATCCAAACAATTTTATTCTTGGACAGATTTGATTATGTCCTGATGCAAGTAGTCAAAGTTCTCAAAGGTCTTGGCAAAGTCAATACAGTGAATAAACAGCTAAATACAAACTACAAGTGGAAAATACATTAAAAGTGCGCTGAAAACAAAAAACAGGTTGCACTTCTTTACCAAGAGGTTTGTGGAAGCATGAAACATGCTACCCAGTCATGTTACCGAAGTCAATACCATGGTTTCTTTCAGGAAAAGACTGGATTGTATTCTTAGATAAATTAATTACTATCTACCAAAAGGATCAGATGGGCTCTTGTTTGTAACCTCTCTTATAAAAAAATGTAATTTATTCTGTCTTCTGTGTATCACAGATAAAACTGATTACATTTGTAAAGCTGGTGGTTAATGATTTGTCATTTTTTTTCTGGCAAGATATAGCTTAAGCACAAAAGGCACCATAAGTGTAAAAAGTAATAAAAAATGTGTGCAGTTGTTTTCTGACAGTGATTTATTGCACACCTTAATTGGTATATGAATATGTTCCTCAACTCAGATTTTCATGTGCCAAAATGTCCTTACGTTTCATGTACCTTAGTTTCGGTCTACCCAAGCTCTTAATTAGAAAATTGAACCAGGAAATTACCTAAATTAACTTATTAAACTATGAAAAATCTATCGAATTTGCTACACTGTCCTTCTCCAAGACCAAAGCTGAAGAACATTTGAATTGTTCGGTAGACGGACATACTGTAGGGGAAGAGGATGAAGAAGAGCCAATTGGGCTATGTGTGTGTAGCATAGTCACACAGAGTAGAAAAGTAAAGGGGTGTAGTGTGCTTTCACGAGGCACCAGTTCTGTAGGGTTTGGGCATTTACTGGGACAACTATTAATTGTAGCAGTAAATCACAAAATGATTCTTTTAATGGCTTTAGAATCCAACCATGCGATATAACTCAAACAACGCACACACACAGGTACTAATACACGAGGATATATTTATTAATACATAGAATATGCATTTAAACCTAACAGATCTTATCGTGAGGGTTATCAGAATACAAAAGATATATATTCAGTCAGTTACGAAGAGTTACATATATCAAGAGGACATACGTTAAGTATATCATTCATTTAGACCATTTCATAAAGTGAACTTGGTTACAACTTCTACATTAGATGCTGAAAACAAGTACATAACTCTTAGGAATTAAATTAATATCAACTGGTTGGGATAACAATTGAATTCTCGAGCTGTAATGCAGTGAAGTTGAATACTCATCCAATCTCTGGGGATTCAGATCTCCTGCGGGCACAAAGAAACAGTTGCAGGCTGTTGCTGTCCAATCCGCGCTCTCTGGCTGTGTTGTGCGGCTTGCGACGGTGCGCTGCTGATGCTCTGAAGACTTGCTAGTTAGTGTTGGCTGAAACTAGCAAGAGTTTGTGCACAGGAGAAAAGATGACTGTGGGTCCCAGCAAGTCAGGAAGAGGACCGGTTCGTTCCTGATGAAGCGCTAGTTCTGAATAGTGATTCAGCTGTTCACAGTTCCGACCTGTTCACAGTTCCGACCTGTTCACGAGGCTTGCTGCTGATGCTAAGCTCGGGTGGATCCTTTGGTTACTCTTGGCAACCTCCGCTCTAGACTCTTAGAACAGAGGAAAGTTATGGCACTCGGACACACTGGCAGTTCCGTGGTTGTCCGGGCTGAGTCTCAGGATGGTCAGGAGGCGTGCTGCGAGAATGTCCTGCCCTTGGGAGCCTTCTGCTCCTAGGCCATCCTGCCCTGGAATTGTCCTTTAGAATAGTCTTTAGAATTGTCTGAAAAAGTCTCTCAGGCCCTCTTTGTTGCCTGTTTTTACCTGGAGGAACTTCAGCTCATTCATTGTCTGAAAGTTCCATGGGCATCAGAGTCCCACGTGGGTTACTCGGCCCTACCAGTCCCTGATTGGTTGATCAAGGTGAGATGAGTCACTTACTCCTGACACCTAGGAATGCAGTCCAGATGTCCATCTGGCACTCCCTAGACAGATAGGCGCCAATGGATGACCATTGATCATGATAGCCAGGCTTAGCTAAGTGCATCCCCATTTGGGAGCTGTCCCTTATCAAAAGAAAACATCTTTAAATCAGCCTGTATGAATAGTTTCTCTGTGGCTGCGCCACAGAGATGAACAGAGAGATGGGGCCTCATTTGGGAAAGCACAGCAACACTTAATTCTGTCAAATTAACAAGCATTGCCGCTACAGGGGCATAGAGTAAAACCCACAAGTGTTTTTGATATACTGTATGCCCATTTTCCCTGAATCCCAATTGTAATACTGTCAGTAATCCTTAACAAATGATAGTAATGGTAAAAAGACTGCAAGGTTTAATGTGAGTAATTGCAATGGTTTAGCATTGCAAAGAGTTTGTAATTTTATTACAGCTGTAATACAATTACCCCCCAATGGTGGTTCCTCCAGACTACACAGTAATTTGTGATCTTTCTCTGGATTAGTCTGAACTGTGGTGAATTAGGCTCTAAAAGTTTAAGAAGATTTTTAAAAAATATTACAAAAGATTTTGGATGTTAGTGTGCAGGACATTTGTATTTGTAAGGGTGAATTTATTTTGAACCATATTATTTTTTACTGTTTATTTGTTTCATATATATACTGTGTACATAAAATGGTGATAACTTGCTGATAAGGATGTCTGTATGAATTTGTTAAATGTGTTGTCCTCAACATAACCTCCAATCACAGAAAGGTGTTTTTGTAAACAATGTAAAATGATGTTCTGCACTGTTCCTGTGCTACTCTCCAAATTAAAAGAGCCCTTACATGTTTCATTGTATTATCGTAGGTACTACCTTATTCCCTACTATATAAAATTTAGTGGAGCAATTGGATTATTGCCCTTCCAATGTAAAGGTAAAATTAAAAATAAACTAATATTCTCACTTCTGCATCCCCCCTGCTATCTGTAACAGCTGCAGACATATACTGTATGCAAAAAGTATACTGGTGTACAAGTAAAACGAAGCAAAACTAGTGGTTCATGAATATATTGTGTGTATCTGTGGAGTTTGGTTTTATAACATTTCATGATTTGTTCATTATCTCATATTAAGTACACAACTAAATAAACTATTCCTTGAAGAGAGAACCCCCACTCCCAAATCTCACCTCAGTGACTAAAGCAGGAATTATTTTCTACTATATTATTGAGGATACATGGGCCAGATTGTGTAGAGAAGCTAATTCTATTTAAAGAGAATTCTGATTATCAGTCACTTTATGCACATTTTCAACTGCCAGAAATTAATTAACATGAGAGAAACCTGTAAGAAAAAAGTAATTAATTGATGGAAAACATTGCCTGAGTTTAATTCCTTTATTTGTCATTTGCAAGCTTTTTGTTTGAAATCTATCACTCATTAATTATGGGGAAAGGTGATTTATGGAGGCCTGTATTAGATGTTCCTTGTGCATTTCGAGTAGTCTAATTAATTGTCATTTTTTTAATTATAGAACATTAACGCTTTTAACAATCTTTGCATTCAAGAATTGTGTATTACTCTCCTTCATGAGTGTTTTACAATATATGAACACTTATTTATGGTAGACTTGATATCCAAATCCATGCAGTTTCTGGTATTGCTTTCCCACTGCATTAAATTAATCTTAATAATATAGTTTTATAGATAAATCCAATCAATGATAGCACAAGCTGTTTTGATTACTTAAAATCAATATTATCTTGTAAGCCATTTTGATATATAATACTTTCCAAACATCTTATCTGGATTGATGGAGCTTGTCAAATTGGGGCCTCTCCTGGTCTTGTGAAGATTCCACCTTTTAGAGGGGATACTGATTGAAATGCAATCTCTTAGAATCCCACAGATGGTATAAACCATTGGCTCCTCAGCAAAGCACAGACATAAATGCCTGAACCCATAATTCTTCTCATACTGTGCAGGATTACTATTGCAACAACACATAACATGTAGGGTAAAACTAACTTTGTGATGGTCTCATCCCAACTCAGTTTCCCTTGGTAAATAAAGAAACTCACGCTAAACCACAATCACTCCAGGCTGAACCTACTATGAAGGTTACACCCACGATGTGGGGGGAGTTTGCTTTTTTTCTTATGTTTTCTGCACTCAATCTCATGTAACCAAGTGTGTGTACATGTTTTTGTTGCAATAATTCAAAGCTCCAATTATGTCTAGTTTCTAGTTGGGGAAAACAGCATGTGCATTGGAAAATTAGACATATTAATGGGACATGGGTTAGTAAACAAGTTATTAAGGGGTTTATTTTGTGTTAACTATCTAATAATTTAAAGCATGTTTAAGAGGACAAATAATTGGAAAATCCTTCACGGTAGCATTTACCTTTTTGCTCGAGTCATCTCTGATGTTATAGGCAGATCATGTATAACCTTTATGTGGGTAAAAAAGTAGCTTTTTTGCCACCAAAATGTTTTCCTGCAAATTATAAGAAGATTTGTTCTAAATTACTCTTCATTATTTTGACTAAATTGAAAAATCTGAGTCAGCTCTAAGCCCCTCAGGCTTCGTTGCTGTGTTTCCCATTTTTGTTCCTGAGTTAACATTTGTTATTACTCTGTTTGCTTGCTGTTGACCTCATCTTCAGGGTCAGCCCTCATCTTTGTTTTGTTTACTGTGTGTTTCCGGCTCTGACCCTTGATCGTTTGATGCCTTTTCTTCAGGATTATCCCTGTGCTTCGTCTACAGTGACTTTTCTTGACTCTGACTCCAGCTCATCTCCTTGACCTATCTCCTGGATTCCCCACTGCTCCTTACACTACTCTAGTGTCTTCCCAGCAGATTCACCCTCGCTGCAGATTGAGCTCTCTGGTTACGTAGCTAGCCACAGCACCACATCTATCTGTGTGTGTGGTTACTCAACTCACCTGTCTGTAAGCAGCCTGAGTCTCATACCCTGAGTGCACGTTCTTTGACCCTTCTGGTTTCAGTAAAACGCAGCTGTGGGCTACTACTGGTTTACTGCTTTCAGGTCCCCAACTTGGCTGCCTGTTGCTGCCTCTCAAGTGGATTCCCCAATGTTCCTGGATTGTGCTACATTCCAAGAGTCCTTCCTCAGTGGCGTAAAATGACAGTAGACACTTTTCTTTTACTGACTGACTTATTTTGAAATCTTGAAATCTGTGCTCACAGTAATATATAGACAAATACTTTATCTGTGGATACTTTACATCCCTAACCCTTGTGTTAATTGCTTAGGATGAACAGTGCATGAACGTTATTTTAAGTGTATTTTAGCTCATTGCTGGTACATTTGTCAATCTTTTAGTTGTTACTTATTTTGTATAATTCAGAGACCTTTTGTAAAAATGTAGTCTAATTTATGACTTTGTATAAACTGTTGCAAGTTGTTCATAAAGGACATAGGGATAATATGCCGTTAACTTAGAAGTGAGCTTTAGATAACAGACAAGTAAAATTTACATAAAAATGGAGAAATCACGGTTGTTTCCTGCAGTTAAGGCCCAGACATCACCATATGTTGTCATTCACTTTCAATAAGCTTTCAAGACTTGTCTTTGTACCTTTTTAGTATGATGAATGTTTTGTGCATGTTATTGAAAGGACGTATGCATCATTAGGCATTTTTACACTTTAACATATGATCTTTTTAAGTGGATTGGTACCTTTTAGGAATGTAAGATAAGATCACTTTATTAGCCATATACAATTTCTTGCATTAGGAATTTCTTTTTGCATACCCCAGCTTGCTCTCCATGAGACACACAGGCACACATACAGGGAGAGAGAAGCTTGGGGTCAGAGCACAGGGTATGTCCCTCTTATGGATAAAGTACTGATAAGGTACAGTCTTTATTATCAGGATTTTGTGGCAGTGTGAAATTCTCTGAAGACCATCCAGTAGAATAAGTAGGAATGTATGATGTGATGTCCTTTTAGGGTGCACATATAACACCTTTCATTTTCTGTCTAATTCAGCTTAAAGAAGTGTTGTTTCAGTATCTACTATGTTTGTGTAATATGCTATGTTTGGTAATCAATGCAGAAGAATCACCAAAAAAAAAAACACAGACAACCTACAATACCCTTCTCTAACATTGATATTATTCCATTTTTAGCCAAGAAGTATGAAAGTGGAGAGAATTTAATTATCACCGGCATCACCAAGGACCAAGCTGGAGATTATGAATGCAGTGCTCAAAATGACATATCATTTCCTGATATGAAGACAGTGAAAGTTACAGTCAACTGTAAGTAGAATTTATGTTCATGATTTTATGGCACAACAAGATTTTGTTTTTTGCTCTTTCCTTACATTTTAGGTCCAAGATCATACCCTTAGTGAATAACTTTAATTAACTTTGTTATAAAAGTTTCTGAATATTTTACCCTACTATTATTTTTCTTATGTGCGAAAAAGATTAATTTTCAGTAAATTAAGGTCTCAATGTTGTAAGGACTGTTCCATTATGCAGGTAATGAGTCTTTCAGAAGTGAGAAAAGGCAATAATGAACACCCAAAGCATTAATGAATTATGCTGGGTTTGCACATCATTGTCAAATAAAACACTTAATTTGTAAGTAGCAAGAGGAAGAATGTGCTTAACAGCTTTCTTTTACAGTACACGCTTAACATCTATTATAGAGTAGCTGATTTTAAAACTGATTTTTTTTTAATAAAACAAAACTGAGTCGTGCCTGCCTAAAACAAAGGCATGGTCCTCATTCAATCAATTTAAACTAATTTTAATAAAATACTGTCTACTTAAATAAAAACAGTCAGTGTCTTTACTACATTGTGCTGATGTAGACATTAAGTGAGCTAGGGATACAAAGGCCACACGACCACAAACTATATACAGTATATTGTATTAGATATCCACTGCACAGTGAAAATTAAAATGTTTGTTGCTGTTTTAAGTGATAACACTTAAAGTACTAATGCAATGTTTACTAATTTACTGTTGATGCAATTTGCACATCGATCCTTTTCCCTTCAGTTCACTGATAACAGATTTCTGTGTTCCCAATCTCACAACATAGCCAGAAGGCAAAACACCTCAGTTACAACATTCATGCAACACTTCATTTAATTAAAAAGAAAGTGATATATATTTTGGTACAGTATTCTAGTGCAGAATCAGATTGCAAATCAGAATGTTTCTAAGCAATTTCAATATTGTCTTATTAAACTGTACTGCATCTAAAATCATTCGTTTTAAACTAACATTGCTAGTGGTCTTGCAATTATAGATAGCATCTCAATGGGTATGTCTCTCTTAGTTATAGTTATTAGAATCAACTTTGAAACATTTTATGATTATTTATTCAGTAGTTCATTTAAGTGCTAATGAATATAATGTAGAGACAAGTTATGTATAAACTATTTGGCATGAATTGCACCCATTCTGAGGATATGTTGCCCCCAAAATATAGTACACTGAAGCAGAATCTTTAACTACACATGCACAAGCTTTTGGGTGAATGGATTGGTTCAGATATACACATCATATGCTTCAAAGACCATTGATCTAGTGTTTTGATGGGATGTTGGAAGATGTGCAATTATTCTGAAAGAGTATCCGGAGAAGCGAACAGCACTGAAGCCAGTTTTGTTAACATGCTCTGGAGGACTTGTTTTCCATTGATGAAAAGAATGACGGATAAGGTGGCTGATTGAAAAGAACAAGAAAAGATTTCTTAAATGGATTGGGTCATATCAGTTTTAGACCTGGAATTTGAGTGGAACTCGAGAATTGGGACACACAACTCAGTAATTATTTCTTACACACCCCAAAGAGGTTTTGGATTCAGACATTGGATATGATTGTAGAATATTTAGGATGTGGGCTTTGCGAGCCAGGGCATGAAGTATGCACAAGTGCTTCAAGGAGCTGCTGACATGAAGTGACAGTTGGAGCTTCTGTCCTTTATTGGATTGAAATTACTGACTTGCCCTTCTCCTGCAAAGATTGTAGTGTACCCTTTAGCACCCTTGACTTGGATGATGGTTCAAGCAGATGTGTGTAGCGTAAAAGACTAAACCGGAGATTGAGAGAGTGAACCTTGTAATGGTGCCTAAGAGTAAACCCCACAGGTGAAGTAAGAGAAAATCAAAAGGCTGGTGGACAGGCATCAGCAGAGCTCAGTATTGGTCTGCCCAGTAGGTCCCCTGTTGCTGGCGAAGCAGTGACTGCTATGGATATTTGCAAAACGTAGAGTCACCAAAGCGAAAGTGAAGGCTGGGATCATAGACATGGAAGACATCTCATTCCTGACTTTGGTCAGAAAATGCAGCGCTTAAGTTATCCCTATTCAAAAGTATGCAGAACTCATCATTGAAAGGGGATGTGGAAGAGCTGGTTTGATAGTCTGGAACAAGACTGCTGAAATGTTTGTACAAGGGACACGTTTTTGCTAAGTTGTTAGGGATGAGAAGTGGTAGTATGGACTGTTTCTGTAAGCTGATCATTTTGTCTTGGTGTTTTACATGTTTACAGAGGATGATTGTTTTGCAAAAGAAAGGTATTTATATCAAGGGAATAGGGTGACAGAGAGATGCCTAGGCAGATTCATCTATTGGGAAGTTGGGAGCAACATTGTCATTGTGCTTGTACCGGTTCCAATGGTGTCACGCATGATGTGCCGAAAATTGAGTTGGTCTGTGAAGCAATGTGCTTACTCTGATGTAGGATTGCTTGTTAAAAAGTAAAGACCCATCAAACTTTTTCTTTTAAATAATGCATTAGAGCTGAAAGAAAGAGAAGACAACATGGCAGGTGGAGGGAGCAGTTTTTTTTTTTCTGTGGAGAAGCTATGGCTGAAGAGCTGCTTGTTTGAGCTAGTGAGGAAACTCATCTCATCCCATCCCAGTTTGTAGGAGGCAGACAGTGGCTGGATCTACAAATCCAACAGTGCTATGAAAGGTGGGATGCATTAGAGAGGATGAAACTTGAGCCAGGCAAGCAGCAGTGGAGAGGCACAGGAACAAATAAGCCAAGCTTTAGTGATGATAATTGAGAAAGAGCCAACTATCTTTGACCACAACACAGTAATAGGCAAGAGAGAAACATGAAGGGAAGACAGGATGCCAATCCATTGCAGTGCACAGACAAAAACAAAAACTAAGCACACATCCACATTAGGTCCAATTTTCACAGGAGCCTGTTAACCTACTGGGATGTTATATGGACTAGGGTAGGAAAACCATGCGAACACGGAAAGACCCTGCAAACTCCAAACAGATAGTATCACTAGAATTGAACTTAAGGGCAGCTTTGAAAAGCTGCCCCCCTGCACATAACATTTTCCCCACACTACACAGCACAAATAATGACACCCAGGGCATTTTGTCCTTGAGATATAGCGGCTAAGTTTCCGGGGTGTGGCATCATTCTGTGATGAAACAAGTTAAAGGTTTATTCTGTGCTGAAAAGAGAAGAAAGGAAACGCAATGTTTTGGCTGTGGAGCTTTCTTCAGGTGTGAGCTCCGCAACTGAAATGTTCTTTCCTTTCTTCTCTTTTCAGCATGGAACTTTTAACTTGTTCCTTTGCAGCCTATGCATGCTGACACAGCTACAGTACCTTCTTGAACTACATCATTCTTTGATGTTGCTGTATTATTGTATTATTAATGCTATAATATAATTATGATGCCACTATTTGATCTTTATGGGGCTGAGGTTATTTTTTCCTGCCCTTCTTCCTCAATTTAATATCTGATATGGCTTCACACAGGAATGACTGCTACCGCATATTCCAAATGGCTCCATCTGTATTTTTGATACAGTAACCAAGAAAGCAGATGTCAAAGTTAAAAAATTACACTATAAGATGGTAAGCATTTATGAAACACAGTTTTTAAAGAGTGATGCTGTCTTTGCCAGTTTTATATTAAATTGTACTACCTTTACTTTTGTACTCAGGCAACTTTTGAACTACCCAACTATCATTTTGAATAATCCATCTATCCAAACATAAATATAATATTAAGAAAATGCATTTTATACCTTTTAGTTTTAACACCTATGGGTTTTCCTCTGTTTTTTTTTCTTTAATATAATATTTTTGTGATTCATAGTGACACAGCTAGTAAAGGCCGAATCCAAACAGTGCTAGTTTGAACCTGGGCTATATCATTAGGCAATAATCATGGGATCGGGGTGCCTCTTCTAGGCACACATAGTTAACCCAATGTTGCTAAGGTTGGAAGGAGCATTGAGCTGACCACACAGACTGAAGCTCACAGCACTCGTCTGTCTTTGTATGGTGAATGACTCAACACTGCACATTTTAGAGAAAAGCACACACAATTCTCATTAACTGTGTGCTTGTATAAGAGCTATACAGGGATAAAAAAATGTCAATTTGAATTAAAAAAAAAACAAAATAATATATGCAAACTTCACATAGCTTTGTAGTGTGTATAATTTTCTTAGCCTATAATGTTGCTAAATTTACCATAATGCATCAGTAAAACTTTCAATGTAAAAAATCATAACTTGGGAGGGTTGGTTAAATCCCTATTAAGGTCTTTAATTCTGAATCTTCAATAACATCATATACTGTACTTCAAATATTACTGCTTAATAAAACATTTGTTGTTATTACATTGTGTGTGTTTTCAATTGTATATGAATTTTGTTTTATTTAAATGAACTGTGAAATTGAAAACAGTACCATTGTGCTCATTAGTCTGCTAGTAGTTAATCTGTTCTAGTAGAACACTACAAGTAGTGTTCATCTCAGAATTGCACCAATTTTATTTTCATTTTTTTAAGTGTTTAACTGTACCTTTTCTTTGAGGAAATATAAACACTCACCTTGTTGTTTTAGCTTGTGTCCCTTTCTAATAGGCTTAACTTTGTGATGATTAGTAGAGCTTAATTATTTACATTGTTTTGGGAATACCTGTAGAGAGGGTGTGGTGAACTTGATTCTGTTTATATAATTGTTCTTCATTTACAATATACCTATTCATAATATGTGCCCTCTGGTTTAGGTAGACTAATTTTATTTTAATTGAGATTGCAAGCATTTTCAGAAATTAACTTTATAAAGCTTGTGTTCTGCCTGTTTTAATCTTTTCAGCATTACACTACTAAGTGGGCCAAGAAAGAGCTGAGGTTTACTCAGAACTGATGTTTCATTACTGAACTAATTGTAGTTTTATTTAAAGATTGTGTAAGTGGATTACATGTGCACTTGACATATTTTGAAAAAAAAAGTATACTGTATGATTAAACACTAAAATAAAATGCTGTTTCCATCATCTAATACTGGCCATTTTCATTCTGCAGTAGGAATGAATCTCATATCTAAGCATAAACTAGGTTTCAGGGTCCAAGCTGTGCAAAACACAGATACACTTTTAATGGCAGCATTTGTAGATCCAATGTGACAGTTCCATTAATGCATATGCAAGAAGACAGAGATTGAGAGCATGATAGGCAGTAGTGTACAAAAAAGATAAAAAAATATGATCTTATATTTAAACCAGATTCCATCACCTTTCTAGCTACTGTATTTATTCCTTATTTATTTTTTCACAGAACTATGGAGTAATTCCGCATCATGTATGCATTGAGTTAATTCTCTTTTGTTCTCATTCAAAAGAAATTGGCTGTACAAAGCTATGATTAACAAGCCGTCATAAGATCCAGTTAAGAATATTGTATCAGTTTCGGCCACGATGATAATTCTGTCCTGAAAAATTTCAAAGGAGAGTGTCCAGAATAATTCCTAAACTCAAAGGAAAGCCTTGTACACTAAGGTTAAAGCAATCAATATCTCTTTCTTCCAAAAACACATTTTCAAGGTAAAAACCAAGGGAGTACTTTAAGATCAACAAAGCAAGGAGGTTATTGAGGCACAAAGAGAATTTAAAAGATGTATTTTTTTACTCAGCAGTCCATGAAAGTCTGGAACACCCAAGTTAGTAAGCTGATACAGGATCCTTCAGTCACCTTGATGTGATTTTGGGATTAGTTAAGTATTTGGGTGGAGCTGTAGTAGTTCAGACAGCAAGGGCATCTAGCTCCTGAACGGAATGTCCTGGGTTCCATCCCAGGTAGGGACAAAGAATGTAGCCTTCTTTAATTCCTTATAGATGGCTCCCAGGTCCACTCAGCCTGTTTTCTAAATGAGTACCAGGGGTTAATCCTTCCAAGGGTAATAGGCCAGCCGGAGCATGATGCTGACCACATCACCTCCACTTCCAGTGTCAGATAGTTGAAAAAAAATGGTGGTCCTTGCCCCCCCATTCCCCAATGGGCCTTCATGGCCTGAACTATTTGGGCTGTTATAGGCTCCACTGGTTGTAGTGCTTGCTATATTGATTCTGTTTAATACATTACTGTATAACTTGGATATAATTGTCACCTTTGTGACCACTTTCACCAAAATTTGCAAATGTGTTTTTTTTATGCAGTGAATTACAAGAATAGGAAGGTGCTTTACTATAAATAAAGTGCTGTGGTTGTTGGCATAGGAAATAGGGTAAAATACCAGAAGTTGCAAAAACGACATATAGGCAATACAATTGCACACCCCATCACATTGAAACATATACAGTATTAGTATTTGTTTCCATTGTCTAGGTAATGCTTCTGTTAGTTTTACTCTTTTAATGTGATTTATCCATGAAATTAGTTCTATTTGGGCTTTAAAGTCTTACAACTACTGTAGTTTATATCTTGCTGTTATCATATTTATACATTCTGTGTATGACTTGGATTTTTTTCTGTACTGTACAGAGAGATAAAATTGAAATGTAAAAGAAAGGTTACCATGCATTTTGCCTTTGTTGTTCTTTAAAGGTCATAGTGCCATTTCTCCAAGAAATGTTTCAAATAATTTTAACATGTACAGTATCTTCAGCCATCTCATTAAACATATATTTGTGCATACTTTTAAAGCTCTCAGGTTTAAATGTTTTTTAATTTTCTTTGAATTTTTAAGAAGCTCTATCCATATTACATCACTAACTTAATGGAAAAGGGATAATCTGTGCATGCTGCCATTCTAAAGAGTCTTGTCGATTTAGGAAACGCTTCATTGCTTCAATGTGAAGTGGTAGGACGTTCATTGTAACAGGAATTGCCATCCTCCATTTCTGCACTTTCTGCTCCTTCATTTTCATTAGTAAATTAGTTTAGTTGATTAACTGCTTAATTTTCTGATAATAAATTAATAATTTCATTTAGTTGATTAATTGTCTTTTTGGATCATGGAATAGAATATTTTCCCTGTATGGTGCTTGCACAAATAATTTGAGAGGAGCTAGGCAGTGGTTGAATATACTATATTGTACTCAATTGTACTCAGTAAATTAACGTGTATATAAATTACTATCTATAAAAAACAAGTGTGACAAAATAACAAAGTAAACACCACAAAGAGCACAATGCATGGTGCAGAACCTTGGCTTATTTCTGTTACTGATAAACTGAAAAGGTCTTTAAGTCCAACAACTAATCCAGTCCAACAACTGCCAACAATTATTTTCTATGAAAACTTTTGTTTTTCACAGAAACAAAAAATGTTGATTCACAGTGCAGTGTTGTACAGAACAAATTAATTACAATTTATCAGTATGCATTTTAATTAGATATAATTAATCAGATTAAGACCCACTCCACAAAAAGATAAATATACTGTCTTAATTGTTTTTCAAAGCATAACTATAAAATATTCTCAATAATGTAAAGAAATTGCAGTGTCCTGTGTGAACAAAAAAACACAAAATGCAATGTATGATAAAACCTGTAGCATTGCATTCTGTAAACCTTAAGCATTATTTTGTGTATTAGTGAAGACAGCTTTAAGCTCAAAACAGGGTCTGGGCAACTACTCAAACAAAGTTAGCATCAAGAGAATATGATTTCCTTCTCCAATATATTATGGACCAAGTGAATAGATGTTATTTGCCATATTCAAGAGTTTTCACATTTATCAAATAGCATTTAGAAAGAGGAAATATAGACAACGTGTGTAATCTTCAGTTTTAAACAAGTGCAGCACCTGGATGATGCTATGGCAGCCATAGTGCTCCAGTACCACACATCAGTGGGGAGAACAGAGTGATGAAGCCAATTCAGAGATGGGGATTATTAGGAGGCCATGATTGGTAAAGGTCAATGGGAAATTTGGCCATTTAAAAATGTTTTTAAATCTTCATATCTTATTTTATGTGTATGTATCACATATGTTAAGAACTGAAAACAACATAACATTTAATGTATAATGCACAGATTATTAAAGAGGTTTCATTCAGGTCTGCAGTGTTTTATTGCACTGACCTACCTAGCTTATTTCATGTTGGCAGGTATTTATTTAAAATCTATCTGCTATAATTAGTTCAAGCAGAAAGGATAAGCATGCTATACATAAATCAGGCATAAATCCTCTGCCTGTGATGAGTCTTAAAGAATTACAATGCCTTTCACTAGATTTATATTATCGAGGTGATCATAAAAGTTTGACTGCTGTAAATCTTGATTTCCCCAGTGAATCATGTCAGAAGAACTGCTTGTTGAAGCCAAAGGACAAAATGTGGTTCAGCTTTTGAAAAAGTGTTTCTATATCAGATTGCCTTCACGGGATTTTTATTTTGATTTACTTTAACCAAACTCGAAAGAAAGGCAAAAATAAATGACAAATTAACATTTTCACATTCTAAATAACCAATTGCATATTAATGCTGATCCTAGCAGCATTGATTAAAAAAAAATTAAACAGAGAACTGATTTGGAATGCAATGTACAGTAAATTAAAGTATGGAATTTCAGCCCATTAATGCTAATGTATAGTGGAAAATGTGAACCATGAATGACATAAATGTGGGGCACATTCAGATAGAACCTTGTGGAGCATGTTACTATGGAGAAGGATAGAAAATATCTGAGCTCCACTTAGTGCATACCTAGAGTATAAACCCTGCAGTAGACTTTTCGTCTATCAGGTAGTGGTGTGTATTCTCTTTGACTGTGAAGATTTATATACATGGAAACACATGGACATATTTGGAGAGAGTGTTGTACTGTATCCATGCTTAAATCACTTTACCTTTCATGTTGAACCCTCAAATATTCCTAAGAGTGGACTGAGAATCTCAGTATTGCTGCTTATTTTGACACGGTTTTGAGGATATACAGTAGGCAATTTTTGCTTTGATGTCTGAGAGCTCTCTCTTAAGGAGGAATACTTAGAGAATACTTAAATACTAAGATATTAAATACAGTAAATACTTATATATTCTAATTAAATACCGACTGCAGGAGTGTCCTAATCAGAAATGTTGTATAAAGATTTTTACTTACTGTACATGGTGGACTGCATTGAACTAAGAATGAAATAAAGATTACAAAAAATTATGATTAAATGCATTGTTTATATAATTATTTAGACTTGTCAGTACTCTTTTAACTGTTCCATAAAAATGAAACCTCCCAGGACTCAATGACACAACCTTTTTGCATTTTTTGTGATTAAGCTTTTTTTAACAACAAAGATACTAACAGCACAAACAAAACACAGGAATGTACAATTATCTGTCAATTTGTGAACAACTATCTCAGTATAAAATTATCTCATTATCAATTGCCCCACCCATTCCTCAGAACCTTTCTCCTTCACCCCCTCCCCCCATACATTTTTTGATATTTCTTATTTTAAGACCCTAATGAAGGTATTTCATTTATTTAAGTCAGGACACCAGAGTAACACCCCTACAGGTTTCTGCCCTAGGATTTTTAATGATCACGGAGAGGACCTTGGTTTACAGTTTCATTCGAAAGGATGGTGCATTTTATTTTCACAATACAGGTCCCCATCAATGGGCCATTGGGTGGGCGATCCCTACTGATACATTTCTTCCAACAGCAACCTTAGCCTTTCCAGGAGGTCTCCCATCCAGGTACTGGTCAGGCTCTTACCTGCTTAGCTGGGTTACTAGTTGTGAGTTACAGAGTGATATACCTGCTGGCTTTATAACATCTGAACATTTTTACCCAGTCTTAGTGATTTTCATACTATTATACAGCAGATTGCACCAAACCATAATGTTTCTTCTATTGAATGGATCTCGATAGATAGTATATTTACATTAACCTAGAAGATAAGACCTGTTCATCCACCCCAATGTGTCAGATTCATTCTGTTACTCAGATGATAGAACAGAACGATAAAATATATGGAAAGACAAGGTTCAGAAATAAACTATTTCACACTACCTTTAAACTTGGGTGGCTTAATTTAACTTAAGCGTAAAGAGAAATGAGTAAATCCACGGAATTGGCTTTGCCACTTGAGAAATGTCAGGAAAGAAACACCAAGGTTAAAATTAATAAAATGTTAAAATCAACAAAGTGTTCTCTGCCCAACACCAAAAAGACAAAAGTAGAAGACAAAAGCAAACATGCTGCATGCTGAAGGGCACTCTACCATAACTTCTTGTTTGTGTTTGTGTGTAACAAAAAAAGGGAGTTATTCACGTTCTGGACTGCATGCAATTAATGTTGAGAGGCTGTTTACAGCTAATCAGCAAGCTAAGTGTCCTCCAGAGACAGTGGAAACGTATCAATTGCAAAGAGTTCGGGATAAGTGTCACAAAATATAGGTGAATTAAGAATTGGCATTAGCATGACTTCAACACCTATTTCACCAGTAATGTGCACTAAATCTCTTACATCTGAATTAACCTCACTGCTTAATATGTGCTGCTGATAGCATTTTCTATGAATAAAACCCATGAAAAAGGAGAGGAAATTTCTTTTGTTCTGCTTTTCCCAGTTGACATGCTCATGTTCAAGGTTTACAATTGTATTTTAACAAATGCATATTACATCCGTTATGTTTTGGATCAGAGGCTTATTTTCACTGTTCTGGTTGTTTCCGCCAACATTCCAATATCACCCCAGTAACAATATTCAATGTTTTGTTTACTTTTTAACTAAAAATGACAAAAATCTTAGCTGTGCTGTAGTGTAAAATATTTAATCAGCTGTATTTCAACTAGATATGCCCAATCTTTGCCTCTCACAGTAGTAAAAATGATTCTGGTTGAATGGTTATATATCACGTAGGTACCTCTGTGGTACCTTCAGAAAGCTCTCCTGGGAATGTACAGTATGTTTCTGCCTTCTCTCTGCAACTCCTGCCTGGTTCCCTGATTTTGTCTGGGGCTATACTTCAGAGTGCATGCAGTTTAACTGGGTAGGTTAGGTTAGGTGAGATTGTTTTTTATCCATTGTTGGTGTCTGATATTATTGCAATCTGCTGGCTTAGTTCACTGTTCACCTATCTGCTCTTGTTCTATATCCTGCCACTGATTGCCTATATCCTGTACTGGTCATTGTTGATTTGAAACTACCACTGCTGAATCCTAATACTACTGCACTTTTGCCTTCCACTTTCTTATCCTTGGAATGTAGACAATTTCAGTGACTGACCTCAAGTCATATTTAGGATAATATGGGGACAGCTCAGAGATATGATATGGTACTAGTCCATTTGTTTTTATTAGTAATTCTGGGTTTTATTGGTATTCAGTGCAAGGATGAGCATGGGAATTACGGGGAATTACAGTACAAGAGTTTTCTTCAGGTTTGTTTTTGTTGTAAGGCAAGCAAAAAGAGCATTTCACTAATTCAATCTGGGTATGATGAAATCATTAAGTATTTTCCCAGCATTAGCAAAAGACATAATATATCTTAATGTATAACTCAGAATTTAGCCCACAGTCAAAGATGACAATTCAATTTCTAAATTCGGATTTTTCTTGCTTAGAACCTACTATTAATTACCCATCAACTATTTAAGCAATACTTTCTTTAGCATCCCTGAAAAGATCTTCCCCGAGAAATTCAAGATGAGAAATTGGTCTAAATTTGTCTACAACTGAACTCTCCAAGTGAGTTTTCTTAAGGCAAAGATAATCAAGGAAACTTTGGGAGAACATAGAACTATTGATGCTGCCAGTGAGCTATTTCAAGTCTTTCAAAAGTGTTTACCCCATTTCAATGATGATCCATTTTGTTAAATTGTGTGTACACATTGCTAAAATGCACCTTCGTGAACCCATAAAATTTTAGTTTGAGCATTAAAGTTTTGTTAAAAATAGCTACCTTAGAAAATGTGTAGACATTTGTAATTCAATGACATGGGATAGTACTAGAAGGAGTGAATGCACTATATACAGTGCCTTGCGAAAGTATTCGGCCCCCTTGAACTTTTCAACCTTTTGCCACATTTCAGGCTTCAAACATAAAGATATAAATTTTTTATTTTATGTGAAGAATCACCAACAAGTGGGACACAATTGTGAAGTGGAACGAAATCTATTGGATTTTTGAAACTTTTTTAACTAATAAAAAAATGAAAAGTGGGGCGTGCAAAATTATTCGGCCCCTTTACTTTCAGTGCAGCAAACTCACTCCAGAAGTTCAGCGAGGATCTCTGAATGATCCAATGTTGTCCTAAATGACTGATGGTGATAAATAGAATCCACCTGTGTGTAATCAAGTCTCTGTATAAATGCACCTGCTCTGTGATAGTCTCAAGGTTCTGTTGAAAGCGCAGAGAGCATCATGAAGACCAAGGAACACACCAGGCAGGTCCATAATACTGTTGTGGAGAAGTTTAAAGCCGGATTTGGATACAAAAAGATTTCCCAAGCTTCAAACATCCCAAGGAGCACTGTGCAAGCTATCATCTTGAAATGGAAGGAGTATCAGACCACTGCAAATCTACCAAGACCTGGCCATCCCTCTAAACTTTCAGCTCAGACAAGGAGAAGACTGATCAGAGATGCAGCCAAGAGGCCCATGATCACTCTGGATGAACTGCAGAGAACTACAGCTGAGGTGGGAGAGTCTAGGACAACAATCAGTCTTACACTGCACAAATCTGGCCTTTATGGAAGAGTGGCAAGAAGAAAGCCATTTCTCAAAGATATCCATAAAAAGTCTCGTCTAAAGTTTGCCACAAGCCACCTGGGAGACACCCCAAACATGTGGAAGAAGGTGCTCTGGTCAGATGAAACCAAAATCGAACTTTTTGGCCACAATGCAAAACGATATGTTTGGCGTAAAAGCAACACAGCTCATCACCCTCAACACACCATCCCCACTGTCAAACATGGTGGTGGCAGCATCATGGTTTGGGCCTGCTTTTCTTCAGCAGGGACAGGGAAGATGGTTAAAATTGAGGGGAAGATGGATGCAGCCAAATACAGGACCATTCTGGATGAAAACCTGTTGGAGTCTGCAAAAGACCTGAAACTGGGACGGAGATTTATCTTCCAACAAGACAATGATCCCAAACATACAGCAAAATCTACAAAGGAATGGTTCACAAATAAACGTATCCAGGTGTTTGAATGGCCAAGTCAAAGTCCAGACCTGAATCCAATCGAGAATCTGTGGAAAGAGCTGAAAACTGCTGTTCACAAACGCTCTCCATCCAACCTCACTGAGCTCGAGCTGTTTTGCAAGGAAGAATGGGCAAGAATTTCAGTCTCTCGATGTGCAAAACTGATAGAGACATACCCCAAGCGACTTGCAGCTGTAATCGCAGCAAAAGGTGGCTCTACAAAGTATTAACGCAAGGGGGCCGAATAATTTTGCACGCCCCACTTTTCATTTTTTTATTAGTTAAAAGTTTCAAAAATCCAATAGATTTCGTTCCACTTCACAATTGTGTCCCACTTGTTGGTGATTCTTCACATAAAATAAAAAATTTATATCTTTGTTTGAAGCCTGAAATGTGGCAAAAGGTTGAAAAGTTCAAGGGGGCCGAATACTTTCGCAAGGCACTGTAGATAAAATGCTTTGATTACAAATGCTTTTTAGAAATTGGAATTACACCTAGAGTACTTGTGAAAGATTTAATGTGTTAAGCATGTAAATTTGTAGATGAAAAGTAATTGGGCTGTCCATTTTGGAAAGAAACTGTGGAGTCTAATTTACATTTTATAGAAATCATTGAAAACTAATTCGTATTACTACACTATACAATTTCATAATATCATAATCTACTGTACTCTTACACTGTATTTTTTGTATTGTGTATCCAATGTAACTTATGTTTTTGTATTTGACTGAGGTAAAAGTATTATAATTAATAGCCCAAACATAATTATAACTGTTAGCTCATAAGTAGAGAATGTACAGCCATTGTAAATTATGACTTTACAGAACCTCTTCCTTTTATAAGTAATTACTTTAAACATTTATGTAAAAGCACTATGACCTCAAGGCTAGCTGCAGATTTAAAATGCTAATTAAAATAAGTTATAAAAAAATAAAATGATTTTAGTAGTCTCAACTATAAAATCAACTTATTTTTTTAATCTAGATTTTATTTTGCTTTTTTTTGCTAAATTTTTCCCAATGGATTGGACAGCAGTGAGGAATACTGTCTAATGACTTTAAAAGGTCATGCCTCTTCTCATAATTGAAGCTTCTGGGTGGTGATAAAAGTAAGAAACTTTATGCTGAAGTCTAGTGTTATAAAATTGTGGTAAGTAGGAATATCCACTACAGGACTATAGGTTAGAGGTTTTTCAAATGTGATCTAAGCCTCATTTGAAATGTGACCTTCACTCATGAAAACGTTTTTTTGTTATAATATATAAATATATTAAGTTTTGTTATGTTTTCTTTTGGCAGTTACTGCTGAGCCTCACAGCTCAAGGGTCCTGGGAATGATTCTGGCCTCAGTGTGCACAGTTTGAATGTTCTCTGTTTTTTCATAGGTTTTGCCAGTCACTCCTTCTTCATATCTATGGGAAATGCCTTGTGCTTTCAATCCAACTATTCACCTTCTGCTTTTTGGGTTAGGCCTTTGTTTGTTGTGACTCACAAGTGAATTCTGAATATTTTCAATTGATCTGAGGAAGAATTATGCTATGATGATTTTTTGCTTTATAAAAAAACAAATTTCCTTACACAATATATAAAAAGATTCACAGAGAAGGGAAAAGAATACATATAAGATGCAACATTGCAAAATAACTGTAAAATTTATTAAATGCAGAAAATTCATAACAAAGTATCAGTATATATCTATATACTTAAAAAACAGGGATGCTTTAAGATGAAACAGAGCATGATGTAGTGCAATAACTTGAATATGTTTTAATATATTTTTTTTTAATTTTAATTAAAGGTGAAAAAACAATCATTATGCTTTGCATTAATATGCTGCCTGACCCAGATAACTTAAAGAACATTTAAAATCTGTTTCATCTAGTGATCTGAGCCTGTGGTTGCTTATTTTCACCTTTTACAAATCTGACAGTTAATTAACACATTTAATAATGTGATCACACAAGAATTATGCAGAAGTGTGTTGATTTTTTAATTACATAAGCTTTAATTAAAAATGAAAATGGGCAAAACCTGTGATTAACACATTGATATCAACTGTAATTCAAATATGAAACAGCAGAAACGTATATTATACCAGTCCTCAAGTCAGCTTAATTTGATCTAAAACAAAACCAATCATTTTTAAAAGTTGATGTGTTTTTTTTTGCTCTGAAGGCAAAATTACAGCACCAAAAACATCACTGACATTTAGAGGTGCTTGTCTTTGTTTTTGCACTTTGTACATCCCATGAGTTCTCTCTAGAATAGTATTACATTGCCAGTTAAATCACTATAATTAGCATATCCAATGGACTGAAAAGGTCAGCTAAGACTTTTAAATACTGTGTGAGAAAAATTAGACACATTTTATTTGTGAAGACATACATTTGATGATAGATACTGTACCTTACTGCAAGTTTCTGCTTATGCTCTACATCAATTTGAAAGCTTTTCTTCCTTTCTACATTTACAATTATTACACTGAGGTGAGGTGTATTGAAACCGATTTTATAAAGGGAAGTGGAGGTGTTTGTTTTATTATGGTTCCAAATGATTCAGCGCAAATTTATTACAGACAACATTTTTAAAACCACAAAAAAAAACTCAACAGAGTTAAAAAGTAATAAAAAAAATATATTCAAATTGCATGTGGGGTTTTTATAAATTCATTTTAGTATACCAATCTTCATGAATTGTGGATGAACATTTGTATCCAAAAGAAAACTTAATCGATAACTGTAAATCTGTAAACAGACCTCTGTACCAATTAGACCCTTCATTCAATTTATACATTTTATACATTTATACAAACTTTATACATAAATACATTCAGGGCTTTTGTTACAGAAATTGATTGCCACACCAACTTGCATAGAGTTCATAAACTGCACAGAGTTCTAAAGAACTCCATACAAAGTGTACTGTTTCCATGTATAAAACATTCCTTCCATTGTACACTACAATGAATATTTTAACAGGGATATTAACTTAATGTTGGTACCTATGCAACTTTTTATAGTATACAGGGATGTGTGGTCAATTCAGCCAGCAGCCATATAACTCGTTGCGATTCACAAATGAAAACCTGATGAAGCTAAGCAGGTGTGATCTTGGTTGCTACTTGGAAGAGAGACCTCCTGGGGAAGCTAATGGTGGTGCTGGAAGAGGTGTGAGTGGGGCCAGTGGAGCTCAGCCTGCTGTCTTGTGGGTTCTAATGCCTCAGTAAAGTGATGGGGACACTATGCTGTAAAAAGGCACTGACACTTTCTGTGGTCATTAAATATCCCAGGACATTTCTCTAAAAGAAAAGAGGTGTTACCCCCCTAATTTTATCCTGGCCAAATTTTCCATTGGTCTTTACCAATAATGGCCTCCTAAGAATCCCTATCTATGAATTGTATTTCATCACTCTGCTCTGCTCTCCTCCCCTCTCCTGATGTATTGTGAGTATATTATTGTTAATAAAAATAATAATAATTCATGTTATATGTACAGTGGTGTGAAAAAGTGTTTGCCCCCTTCCTGATTTCTTTTTTTTTGCATGTTTGTCACACTGAAATCTTTCAGATCATCAAACAAATTGAAATATTTGACAAAGATTACACAAGTAAACACAAAATACAGTTTTTAAATGAAGGTTTTTATTATTAAGAGAAAAAATAATCCAAACCTACATGGCCCTGTGTGAAAAAGTGACTGCCCCCTAAACATAACTGGTTGGGCCACCCTTAGCAGCAACAACTGCAATCAAGCGTTTGCGATAACTGGCAATGAGTCTTTTACAGCTCTGTGGAGGAATTTGGCCCACTCATCTTTGCAGAATTGTTGTAATTCAGCCACATTGGAGGGTTTTCGAGCCTTAACCGCTTTTTTTAAGGTCATGCCACAACATCTCAATCAGATTCAGGTCAGGACTTTGACTAGGCCACTCCAAAGTCTTCATTTTGTTTTTCTTAAGCCATTCAGAGGTGGACTTGCTGGTGTGTTTTGGATCATTGTCCTTCTGCAGAACCCACGTGCGCTTCAGCTTGAGGTCACGAACAGATGGCCGGACATTCTCCGTCAGGAGTTCTTGGTAGACAGCAGAATTCATGGGTCCGTTTACCACAGCAAGTCTTCCAGGTCCTGAAGCAGCAAAACAGCCCCAGACCATCACACTTCCACCATATTTTACTGTTGGTATGATGTTCCTTTTCTGAAATGCTGTGTTACTTTTACGCCAGATGTAATGGGACACACACCTTCCAAAAATTTCAACTTTTCTCGTCGGTCCACCGAGTATTTTCCTAAAAGTCTTGGGGATCATCAAGATGTTTTCTGGCAAAACTGAGATGAGCCTTTACAGTATGTTCTTTTTGCTCAGCAGTGGTTTTCGTCTTGGAACTCTGCCATGCAGGCCATTTTTGCCCAGTCTCTTTCTTATGGTGGAGTCATGAACACTGACCTTAACTGAGGCAAGTGAAGCCTGCAGTTCTTTGGATGTTGTGGGGTTTTTTGTGACCTCTTGGATGAGTCGTCGCTGCGCTCTTGGGGTAATTTTCGTCGGCCGGCCACCCCTGGGAAGGTTCACCACTGTTCCATGTTTTCGCCATTTGTGGATAATGGCTCTCACTGTGGTTCGCTGGAGTCCCAAAGCTTTAGAAATGGCTTTATAAACTTTTCCAGACTGATAAATCTCAATTACTCCGTTTCTCATTTGTTCCTGAATTTGTTTGGATCGCAGCATGATGTCTAGCTTTTGAGGATCTTTTGGTCTACTTTGTCAGGCAGGTCCTATTTAAATGATTTCTTGATGAGAACAGGTGTGGAAGTAATCGGGCCTGGGTGTGGCTAGAGAAATTGAACTCAGCTTTCCAAAGATGTGATAAACCACAGTTGATTTATGTTTTAACAGGGGGGGGCAATCATTTTTTCACACAGGGCCATTTAGGTTTGGATTTTCTTTCCCTTAATTATAAAAACCTTCATTTAAAAACTGCATTTTGTGTTTACTTGTTATCTTTGTCTAATATTTCAATTTGTTTGATGATCTGAAACATTTCAGTGTGACAAACATGCAAAAAAATAAGAAATCAGGAAGGGGGCAAACACTTTTTCACACCACTGTAGATGAAATATTATTATTAATGTATTATCAATGTTTTCACATCAAGTCAATACAAAGGCAAGATAGATTTATACTATAGATGGCAGGATGGCTTCATACAGATATAAAGAAAAGAATAAAGAAAAAAGAAAATAATAGAATTCCAAGTTAAATGTAAACTTGAAGAGATGAAAATATATTTTGAACTGTGATTTAAAGTTGAATTGATTCTCTGATAGATACTGTATGGCTAGATTTTCCAGAGTTGTGAAACATTGCACTAAAAGACCCAATCTGCATTAATACATGTATGAATAGAGAGAAAAGTTTTTGTGCTTTAGATATGATGGTCCCAGACCAATCAAATATCTTTAATTGAGCTAAATCAACCTAAAATCTTTCCCTTATTAAATACAGCTCATACAACTGTTCTAGTAAGTATGTGGGTAGCTGCATTTTGAACATTTTATAACTTAATGATTTTTACACTAACAAGCCAAAAGGTACAACAGACAAACTTTGATTAAATAAAAGCATAAAACTGTGTCAAGCACAGACAAATACAACAACGTTTTAATAATAGAAAATAAAATCATTGGTGATATTCCTCAAATGAACCTCTAAAGTACAATCAAAAATGATACAAAGGGTTCTTTAATTTTATGACCATTGATCATCTAGCTAAACTAACTCTATCATCATTCAGCATCAGTGGGAAGACGTGATAGTTTTAAGTCTAAAATACAAACAAGTTATTGAATTCAAGCATTAATTAAAAATGTGTGTAACCAGGTGATGAGATGTGGGCACAGGAGTCGGGAAGAGTGCTTTGTGCAGGCGGGTAGTTAGACCTTTGCTAAACCTTCTGATGGTTACCTAATTTTTTAGGTAAGGCCAGTAAACCTGAAGTAATAAGTTTTTTTATATGGTCTGTATTTTTATGTTTAGCAATGTCACCGTTTCGTTGTTTAAGGTTTAAGTGTTTATATTTGTTTCAAGGGTACCAAAAGTGTATTTGGGGGCTGTGTTGTCAGAGAGGAATACAAAATTTTGTAAGCTAAATGTGTTTAGTACCTAGGGTAAAAGTGTCTAAGTACACTCATACACTGGTATAAGAACTTTCAGTATACGAATCCTCGCTAATCTGAACACGAAGAATTTGTATCTTGTAATTCATTATAAGAACGAAATTTCGCTAATCCGAACTTTGAAGTTTGTAAGTGACCGATTATGGCTGAGGACCTTCTGCAAACATTCTGTGCTACCGAACAGCTGTTTGTTTCTGCATGGGCGCAAGGCATTATGGTTAAGGACGGCGTGAGGCAGCAATGCTTTGTTCATGATCACAGTGAAAGCTTGTGCTCTCATTTCCAAAATGTTTTTTGTGTTTTGTAGCTGCTGTTCATTATGGGCCCTAAGGAAGACAAAAAAATTATTTAGCGTAATAGTCGACAACATTGTCCATATCATTATAGCCGATTGCATGGATAGTGTAATATGTAAATATGATATCATTAATTATTTTACAGCTATAGTTGGCTGATTTGAGTAGAACAGCAGTGATCACTAAGCTTGTGTAACGAATATGTTCCTGCGTATAACAGGGATCTCAGCTGCCAGGCTAGGGGAGGTTTCCTTAAGCTCAGACAGCGAGTTCCGTGTTGCATGACGCCAGAGACCGGGGTTTGTGCCCAGGCAGTGAGAGACAAACTGGCAGGGCAGGACCGGCAAGGGTGAAAACCCCAAGAACTGTTACACTTGCTATAAAGTTCTATATGGTATAATATGTTTGGGTGGTTTTTGAGTGAACTTGTCTTTGGTTCGGAACGGGGTGGAATTTTCCCCATAAGAAATAATGGAAATTTTATTTTTGATTTACGATCTCCCTCCTTCCAAACAGATTTTCAGGAGCTAATTATGTTCGGTTACCGAGATTTGAGTAGATTGTGAGATAAGTGCATTGTAATAGTAATGTATGAAATGATTGTTGTGTCATGTTTAAATGTGTTGAATCATAGTAAAAGTTTTAAACATGAAAAATAATATGTATGAGCCAGTTAGACCCTCGCTACCAGCTTGCTGCACTGCCAACTTTTAAATATCTCTGGAAACTCTCCCATGTTTTTTTCTAATTGTTTAGAAAATAAACTATTAAAAAGGAATGCTGTGTGAGTTCCTTCTGTGTGCACCCGTAAACACAATCAACTGTGAGATGGCAGAACTAGGACCCCGCTAGCTGTCACCACAGCCAGACAGCATAGGGACTGTGACATAGACGTCGTCAGTTAGTTGTGTTTATGGGAGTTGCAGTTCATAAGACAATGCTACAGTACATCTGTGAGCATCTATAGCCACTTTTAATACCCGGCTCCACTTAAGACAGGGTTACATATAAACTCAGTGAGTAATTTTGAAATAAAACATTGTTCAACGTGGTGATTCTTTAAAAATTAATAATAATAATTGCTTACACTTATATAGCGCTTTTCTGGACACTCCACTCAAAGCGCTTTACAGGTAATGGGGACTCCCCTCCACCACCACCAATGTGCAGCATCCAGCTTTAGAGCTGTTTTGCTGGAAAATTCCATTTGGAAGCTCTCAAATACAAATGTAATTGGTTGCCATTTTGTTGTGCTTTCCCACTTTTCTGTTCACCTTCTTAATAAAACATGTCTTTGTATGGTTTGCCGAAGGAGAAGTCCTTGGTTTGGTGTTTTCTAAAGCAGCACATTAAGTTCCAATCAGTAGATTTTTGCAGCTTCTTCTCTGAGCAACTACAAAGGAACAACTACTCTTCCATCTCTACTTCTGTCTATTACAAATCCACAGGTTCACACAGCTGTCTCATGTACAGCTCATTTCACCCCACACATACTTCGAATTCTATCCCTTTTTCATGGTTCCTCAGACTCCAGCAACAACATGGATTTCCAAAACCAAGCCCTCAAAATGCACTCTTCTTTTATTAACAGAGGTTACCCCACCCATGTTATTGCCCTCTCCCAAGCTAAAGACAGCCGTCAGATCATTAACTCAATTAGAAACTCCCAGCTTCTCAACCGCATTCCATTGGTGCTTAACTACTACCCTAACGCCCTCTCTATCCCCAGGACCATTAATGACAACTTCTCCATCTTACAGGATGATCCCTCCACTGGTACCTTTTTTTCTGACTGCCCCATCATTTCATATCTCTGACCACCTAATCTGCATAACTTTCTTGTTCACAGCTCCCTTGACCGCCCTCAGCAATCATCCACACCAGGTACTCTCCCCTGCAACAGAACTCACTGCATCACCTGTAAATATATATCCAATAACATGCTCATTCAAGGCCCCTTTAGACAATTCCGCATCACCCAGGTGCATCTTGTACCTCCAGCAACCTTATTTACTGGATCTCTTGCTGAAAATGCTATCTACACTGATGAAACAGGAAGGAGACTGCAAAATCGCTTCAGGGAAAATGTCAGGGCTGTGAGGATCAAAGATCTCTCCAAGCCCATAGTTTCTCATTTCACCTCTAACTGCCATGATCATACTGATCTCTCTGCATTCTCAAAGAGGGGTTTCTGGACATCCGAAACCAAAATTATCCTGAAACTAGGATCACACCTTCCCCCTTTCACTCAGCGACAGACTCGTTTCCTCCTAATCCTCTCTATTCATTTGCAGGTTTTGACTTCACACCTCTCTTCACCTCTTTCGACTTCACACCACTAGAATGTCCACTTTGCTTCTCTCCTTCTCTCGCCTCCTCTTCACTCTCGGCTTTTGTCCTCCCGTGATTTATCAGCTGCTGATTTTCCTCTTTTTCACACCCTAAGTAGGCTCCACAGCTGAAACAGTGTTTCTTTCTTCTCATTTCAACATTGAACCTTTACTTGTTCCCTTGCAGCCTAGGCATGCTGACACAGCTACCTACTTGAACTATTGTACTTTGCAGCTACAGTAAGAGGTTAGGTTTGGTCCTGGTATAAATATGATACTAAGCAGTCTTTTCAGTTTGAAATGAAATGTCAAAAATTAAATAAATAATTACATCAACTAATAGATAATGCTACAAATGTCATAATAATGGCATCCAGTATGCCGTTCAAGAGCTAAACCAAGACTAGCATGGACCTACATTTAATGTAAAAATACAAGAGTGTATAATGTGTCAATTGAGAGGTAAGATTAGGTCTAGAATATATTCTAGAATTTGTTATTTAATTGTCCTTAAAAATAATTTCAGCAAAATGTTTCAATACTTTTGGTTTTTGAGTTTTAACATTTGTGCTAGTTTTTAGCTTATGTCATTCTAATAGTCCTTATTATCCTTTGCTATTTGATAGTGTAAGCAGTTTAAAAGCTGAAATCAGCATAATTACCATTCATTCTAAGGGACTTCAGTATGATACATCCCAATTTCTGTTTTATCAAAATTTATTTAGATGCAGTATGAGTAATAAGTACTGAAAAGATGCACAGAAGATGCTTAACAAACAAGCTATATTTCTGAACAGGTTGTATACAGAAGCTTTGGGTAATTTTTTCCTTCAAGGAGATATTAGCACAAACAAATAATTGTTAAACAGTAACATTCTTTATTCTGTTCTTTAGTTTCTGTTTTAATACTATACATTGCACACATTGTCCTTTCACATTGTGTTTTCTGTGCCGACCTGTTTTAAAGCTTTATCTTGAAATACATTTTGAAGAGAATAATGTGCCATTAACCAGCAGATGATGTGTTACCCTTTGCATGGGTGTGGTTTCATTGTTATCTTATACTATGGGTCAATGTTGAAAAAGGGTTTATTTAATCATCCAGATTTGCATACACATTTTTGTATTACTAAGGAGCAGTTTGTGAATGGATGAAATATACAAAACAATAAGTTTAATATTTATCTGAAACTGTGGCAATTAACTTATGATACATCCTTGGCACATCTGCTACATGTAGTTCTCTTTTCTTTTTTGCATTCTGTAGTGCATAATATATTGATACTGCTTAGTCTTCTAGTTAAAGGTAGACAAACAGTATTTAACAATTTAGGGCACAGAACCTCAGCTTGAAATAATGAATATTTACTGCCAAATGGTGGTGTTTGCACATGGATCTTTTAGTCTGACCATGGAAACAGCATTGGAAATATGTCAGTGACATCAATACTGGTACATACAGAAGGCATCTTTACATGGATCTTGAGACTGTTTGCAATTGGTAGTGTGCTTTTACAGAGATGTTTTGGAGCATACATTTATTTACCCAATGTTCTAACTGATTCGTTGCTGCAATTGATTTTTAATTATTATTGGATGTCCCCTTTCAGGTCTAATATGTAAATATGGTTGAGAAACATGGGTTTTATCATGCATACAGTGCAAAATTCTCAAACAAACCTTTACACAAGGTGACACAAAAGAGTGTTTTGAACAAACAATGCATGATTCTAATCAACAAAAAATGCACATTTACAATATAAGTAGTATTATGTACAACAAGTGTTTATTTTGTTCATCTTAAGTGACAGTTGAGCGTTGATCTCTTGAGTGAATGTAGGCTTTAGCTGTGTCACAAACTAGGTCCGTCCATATGCAGTGTCACAATTCTGTGTGCAAGTCAACCTGACCTTTCTTTCTGCCATGGAAGTAGGTCTTCCTGAGAATACTTCCCAAACAACAGCCGCTAGAGTAGAATTAGGATTAATGACAGGGCAAAAGAATAAGACAGGTGCATGGATTTCATGCAACCATGTGAAAGGGTTACCAATACAATCAGAGTTCAAAAGAAACATGGTCTACTTCAGCTAATGATGCCTGAACAAAATCCTTTTTTAAGGCTGTATTGCTGACCTTTTGTGCTATAATGTTCTCGTACCATAACTGCACTATTATATCTCTGGTTTGAGCATATCCTAAAAATCTTACAATAATCTATTATTATTTTATTGTTATTTACTCTATATCTAGCATCATTATTTGCTTTTATAGATTGATTGTTTCATCTTCAATATATTTTTGAGATTTGGGATGAAAATGCATACAGTATAACTGTATTTGCACAAAATATGATTACTGTCTTAACTTACTGTCGTGGTTTAAGATTATTTACAGTAAATCTGATTATGCACATTTCTGAATGTTCACATTAGTGGATTTATTTACATTTATCACGTTAGCAGTTTTACTTTTATAACAATTTGCTTTGATTGATTTATAGATCAGTTCTGCTGTCCATATGTTTTAAAATATGATGTGATTTTTTTCTGAGGACTGCATTATATATCTCTTCCTAAAGGTTGCAGGGGTTACCTTTAATAGTATTTTACAATGCTAATTTGATCATTTATATATTGTTTTTACTGTATTCACTGCATTTACTTTCAATTTTGGGAAAAAAGCATTACACTCACCCAAAACATTATGCTTGCCAGATACTATAGCTTGACATCCCTATGCACAAAATATGTATTTCCATTTTTCTATTGGGTATATTTGGCTTAACACGTTTGGCTGAGGGCCGACCTCCTGGTCGTAGGACGAGGAGGCCAGGACCCCCCCGCAAGGTAACCAAGGGGTAGTATGTGGAGGTGGGATGCAAAAGTCACACGCGAGGGAGAGAGATATCGCATTTGGTATTTATAGTGTTCAGTGGAGGAAGGACGGAGGGAGTGATTGCTAATCACTGACGGCTGGGAATGATTGAGCGTGGTTGTTGTCATCCCTCCCGAACTTTAGTTAAATAAACTCCATTTCTTAAGCTCAAACTTAAACAACAGCACAAACAAAAACAGGGTAAATCCTTTATATTCAGCTACAGGGAACTAACACCTCAGCAGTCTGTGAGATGAGACCACATTAAGTGCTTAAAACACAGCATCTAGAATTAATATATAAGATTTTAGTCAAAATATTTATAATATTTGCATGTCCTTCACATGTTGAAAAATCTCTGAGAAAGTTTGTAATTTCACACCACTGATCTACATGCAGTTAGTGTGACACATGACATGACAATGTGACTCATGTTTGGGTAGTCAGTCGGTAGTGACTAGAAACATCTGCACACCACTACTTTTCATGGATTCATGTTATCATGAGATTTTATTTAAAAAAAAAACTAGGACACGTCCATACTCAAAGAATTAGTAGTTAGAGTTTCAGTTAAAAAACAAGCCTGTGTCATACCTCACAATCTTTGATCTATCTTTAGGGTTGGACAGCTGACAAAGCACCAGTATATCAGCCTCATTAAAGGAAAAACATATACAGTATTTATACAACAGTTTCTTCATAAATGAACATCAGACATATTTTACAAGCAAACTGTGTTTTTTTGATCTGGTAATTATGGAACATTCTTTTCCTTTTCAACTTCATAACACTTTAAAAATAAAAAAAACCTTACATTTCTGAATTAGAAAATAGTCCTAATCGTTTATTTGTTTAATCACATGATTATTTATCCATCTGTAAATTAAAACATTTCCAAAAAAGATATCTACTTTTTGCACACCCTAATAATAATTGACCAGCAAGGATTTATAATCAGCATTAACAAAATCTAAAAATACACATTACAATTATAATAAGCAATTAGACCAACAGTACTGATATGCATAAAATTCCCTGGGCTCATTAAAATGTTAAGATTGAAACTGGTTTAGCTGCTGTATTTTGCATTTTTGTACAGCAGTCTAAACAGGAATCCAGCTGGGACTTTTCTTTTGCTTTTATTGATGATCCTTTGAACCCCTTGGATCACTATTCATCACAATATAAAGTTTTCTTTTAGAGTATTATCACATCTATTAGAACATTATATCTACACAGTCCTCTTGATATTAAGTCAATCTTGTACTGTATTACCCTTTCTTTTACCTTTCTTATATTTCATTAAAAAAAACAAAGCAGCAACATATGTAAAACACAGAGATAAACACAAAGTCACACTTCTAGGTAAAGGTCCACCCATGTAAACTGAATGCAGTTCATACCTACTGTATGATAGGTGGAAACTAAAATTAAACTGCACTTAGGCAACAATTGCGATAGTGACCATTTATCCTTGTAGCACTGAGCTAAAGATCACAGAAACTTAGTGAATAAACATATATATACATGCATAATCTTTTATTTACATCTTAAAAGTGATTTAAACCACTTTAAATTAATTTACAGTATGAGGGATGATAAATTGATAACTGGATATGAGGATCACATTATGATTTTTATAATGCATCTGTGCTTCCTAGATTTATAAAAAAGGAACCAAAGTAAAGAACAGTTGTTCCTTAGTTCCTGCTAAATACAAAAACAGGTTGCTTTCATCATGTGTTAAATCATTAAAGCATCTTCAGTTCAATGTGTAGGTTTAGTTATCCACTAACATTGTGGATATAAAAGCAACAAAACCCTGAGGTTTTTGGCCTCCCAAGTGGCTCGGTTGTAGAAGATGTTTGCAGGAGCAGGGACCAGCGGGTCGATCTCTATGATCAAGGGCTCATATCTGGGTCTTGTCACTAATAGACTCTGACTGGGATTATCCAAACAGTAAAACATAATTGGCTGAGTGCTGCCGAGGTTACAGTGGGATTAGTTGGTCATGGCTCTCTCAGGTCGCAGTGACAAGGCAATGTGTGTGGCCTCCTGGGTGCTTGTAGGCATGCAGTGCTGTCAGTGTGGGATGTCCATTTCCTTCAATCAGTCCTGAATATCTGGTATGGGGCTGTGCTTCCTGTGACATGATGAAAAGATATGCTTATTCTTCCTTATTTTCCTCGGTGTGCAGTTAGATATCTGAGAGGTTAAAAAAATTGCCTATTTGAAACCAGGTGGGTGCAACAAAATTCTAAATAAAAAATATGTTTCATGTTTTCTAATTTAATGATAGCATCAATTTTCTAAACATTTTAATCATTTGTCTTGAATATATAATTAGAAGCCTCAAAACTATAATTATTATAGACCTGTGTAATTGTGCAGTGCACTCAAATGACATTTCTTGAAATGACCACTATGCACTATGACCTCAATATGCTTTATGCTCTTATATCTGCTGTATTTATGCAGTTTATTTATTGTGAAAATTCAAATGACATTTCTTGAAATGACCACTATGCACTATGACCTCTATATGCTTTATGCTCTTATATCTGCTGTATTTATGCAGTTTATTTATTGTGAAAATTCTTCATAGCTGGACAATACCTGACTAGGTATTAGAGAAACTGACTAGGCTCTGGGTGTCCCTAGCTAATAGATCTCATTCTACTGTATGACCTACTGTATTTGGTACTAATCATTATATTCTCTAAGAACTAGTACATGAAACACATAGACACCCATTTTAAGACATGCATTACCATTCATAACATTTAATAAAAAACAAAAAGCTTTAAACACCAAGATATGACCCTGGTGATATAATTAAAGTCAAAGTAAACATAATATATCCTGAACAGTTATTGGGGACTGCTAAAATATATTCCGTTTCAAATATAAGTAAATTAATTGATTGATGCTCCCGTTTACTGTACAGTGCTCTGTATTATTAGCCAAACTGAGTCAAGGGCTTTCTGAAGTAAATCATCCTGCATTCCCTTTCAAATATGAGGCTAGATTTGGTCTGACCCATTTTTCATCAGGTGTATTATTATTTTCTGCTACATGAAGGACTGTAGCCATTAATATAGTGGTTTCACATAAAATCAGTGTCTCTCACATGGATTAACTGTAGAAAGTCTTAAAAGAACCATCTGTTCAGGAAAAATTAAAGTGACCAGTTGAAATGGTATTTTCTTAGTTGTATCATAGCACAAGAGTCAAAAGAACACGTGTTAATGCTGAATGTGTAAGGTCTCCTAAAAATGCAGAACTGACAAAATCGCTAACAGTTCAGTTGACATTTACAGTTTCAAAAATGTACTCATTACAGTATACGTTAAACAGAAAACCTAATGTAAATGCACAGGAGGATATAAAAGCAGCTATAAAAGGTGCTCATGGGGCTCCTTCAGTGTTCAATACAGAACTTCACCTTCCGACCCTCGGACACAGGCGTCATTTTTATTTTCATAAGAAAAGGAAAAGCTTATAGTAGTATTTTTTTTCCTCAATGCAGCTGGTTGTCAGACTCTCCACGCAACCACGCACTCGCCACCACATTCCAACGTGCTCTGTTCACCACAATTAACCTATTATCCAACCACTTTTCCCCTTTTTTCTCTATTTAAACCTTTCTACCACACCTCTCCATGCTCACTATTGAGTTCTACTCACCTGAGCTAAGCCTTTCTCTCCACTTGATTGTCTCGCTACTTTGGATTACGGATTTTGAACTCCCTAACGATTTGGACTTTGGTTACTGGACACTCTCTCTCACTCGACCTTTTACTCCAACCCTGCACAGGGTCTAAATTTGCTACATACTGGTCCCTGACACCGGTATGAGACTGGTTCTGTATTCTCACCCTTTACGCCTTGGTAAAATTAATCAGCTGGTCCTCTGCCACTCACTCAGGAAGTATTGATCTGGGACCACTATCGATGCAGGACCAACACTTTCCAGCAGAACACTGTTACATCTTGTTTTATCAAAACAGAGCTTTTCTTAAAAAAAAACAAAAAATGTTTACAGATCCAGCCATTCAGAAAAAAAGTGGAGTATGCTGCATTAAAACGCGGCAGGCGTGGCACATCATACCGCATTATAAAACATTTTAATTGAATTATGATAATAGTATCTAGAAGCACCTTGTAAAACCGCCAGTTGGAGCTAATAAAGCTTAACGTCTCATGTACAGCATTTGAGCTGTCGCCAGAAAACGCCCGGTTTCAAATCCTGGTCACTGCAGAGGGACAATCTTTTTCCAATTAAAAAGTTGTATTCTCTTTAGACTTTTAATAATTTTAAACTGTGTATTACAGCATGTTAATCATTAAACATTAAAAAGTCGGTATATTTTATAAAAGCAAGATTGCTCAGTTTAACAAAAGTACACAACCTTCCGCCTTCATCATAAATAATTTAATTATTCATAAATATTTTATGCATCAAAGTCTTTAACTAGTGGGTTCTGGTTTTAACGTGCTTGTTCTAACATTATTAAGCTTTGTCACGCAATGGCCTGAGGAAGGCCAAAGTAGGTCCATTTTATAACAGAATGGCTCCACCGCAAAAGCACCCAAGCAAAACAAGTGCAGTCTATCCACAGCACTCCCAGTCCCCCACACCAGAAAACAAAACCCCAAAAAAGAAAAACTAATTCTTCAGATAAATCCTCCTTTTCTCACTGCTCTTTCTCTGTTTTCAGTCACACTACCTGACATTCCAACCACCAACAACCAACTCCCTCTTAGGCTGAGCAGCCATCTTAAACAGAATGTAAGTCCCTCCCCCTCTGGAACAAACCATTTATCCAATTCAATGCATGTGGTTTTTCCCATCTCCTTAAATATCTCCCTTGAGAACTGGGGTTAGGTTTGGCCTTCTGAGGCCACCATAGGCTGACACACCCTGGAAGTACCGACACCAAACAAACAGTGAGTATCATCCACTTTGAGAGCACTCTCCATTCACACCACAATACTTACTCATACCTGTGTTTAAGTATGTGTTTATATATGTGAATGTATATGAAATTAAGTAATAGCAGTTACTAGTCAAGCCCTGAGTGTGCAACCTCAGGAACTTATCTAGCAACCACTCAATGGAAGGTGTATGAATATTGTATTTCCCGTGCTATCTGTACCTCGTGACAGGCTCCTCTGTCACAAGCTTATATTGTGTACTTCATAAAAAGTTATCATGTTTTATCCTTTTCTAAGAATACATAGTAAGAACACCACTTGCTGTTATTGTAAAAAGATAAAAGTTGTAGTGATTTAACATCACTTGATAGTTATATTGATATGGAATTGAGTAACTAAGCGGCTAAAAAGGTAGACATTTCGGAAGCATTTTGACATCCATTTCTTTTTAAAAAACTTTTATTGTCCTTGCAGTGGTAATGGACGAAGCACTGCACCCAGTGGTTCAAAGCGCGATCAGAGTATTACTTTGGGTTTGTTTCTTATATAGTGAATACATTAAAATAGTCCACTATTATAGCTTATTGTTGGCTCTGGCATGAATTTGTGTATCAGGATAAATTTAGTGATGGTATTGTGAATAAGGATTTTTTCCTGAAACAAAGGAAGTAGTTATATGTATTGGAATGCGCTCTGCTTTATTAACAGACACTCTGACTCAAACCTGTGTTGTACAGTGATATAAATATGGGTAATGTCATCCCCATTAAGCAATGTGCTTATTGCGCAAATCCTGCTAAATTAGAAATTAGACACAAGAAGAATATTATTGGACAATGTTGTGTGGCTCTGGCAGAATTTCTCTGTAAACTGAAGAGTTATAGAGGAGACACGTTGTGTATTGCTTCTTTTTACACTTGTAATAACATTCCCATGTTAATGTGACATGGAAGACATTATTAATAACCTTTTAAATCTGGATCTGTTAACTGTACTTCACACCTGCATGTCAAGATCATGGTTTCAAAATAAAAAAACTCAAACCTTTGATTGGATGAGAACGTCATGATTGTTTCGCAAGGATGTGAAATGTGACAGGATGTGATAATTTGTTAAAGTTACCATCAGAAGAAGACAAATATTTTTTATTTATTTTTGGCTGCTGTAGTGGCTTGAAATGGCTGGATAGTAAACACACCCTCCAATTGCTTTGTCAGTCTGTCCATGGGGGGAAGGGGGGAAGAGGGGAAAAGGAGGGGGGGGTGCTCTCCTTCACAGCTGACACTCCTCCATACGCTTAAGTGAAAAATTAAAAAAACGCCAATGTACAGTAAACTTCATATTTACAATTTGTTGAAAATAAAAATGTAAAGTTCTCTAAAGCTTTCTCAGTCAAGTACGATAATTCACGTAGGGAGCTGTGTAAGCATGCATAGGCAGCAAAAGATCAGCTAAAGAGGGAAGAAAACGCTTTCAGAGAAAACAATGTTTCAGGTGTAAAGAGTACAGATCCCCAATTCAATTGCAGCCTTAACCTTTCCCCACACACCCTGCCCCTGCTGCGATTGGAATATAAACAAACAAAGCACTTAAAACTTTACAGTACATGATCAAGTGTTTTGTAGACATAGGGATAGTATGTAATTCTGGCTTTATGAACTCACACCTGGAATTTGATTAATTCAAAATAAGTTTTTTAAAAAAGAAACTGCTCCAGGTACTAGATCTTGTTTACAGATGCAGCCATTCAAAATGCGTGGTAAAAACCCGCGGTACAGTAATCTACCCACAAGCCACCGCAGGGCACCGGAGGGCACCGCGGTAAGTGATTGGCTGGCCAAAATGACCGACAGGGGCACTCGTGGTGCATTGGTTGGTAGTGAAAAGATTTAATCATTTAATGTCTTTACTGTGCACATTTAATCCACTTAGTTTTGAATATTTATATGGAATTGTACCACTAAAGGGAAATTTTAGTAGCTGAGCATAAAAAGAAGAGGAGCATAACGCATCTGAAGGTCATAAACTATATTAATTTAGGAACATAAACATTACTGTATGTACATAAACTATATTGTGTATGGCTGGTCTTGATAGTTTAAAGAAAAAATACACACCAGTCTTCTATTTCTCCCTAAACATTTTAAGCATGAAAGTTTTATGAAACGATACCCAAATATGCGATTGCTATATAGAATGAATTTTAATTTTTAAAAATTATTTAACACGAAAATTAAGATGTTTACATCTTCCGCCTGAGAACAGTCACCCGTTGCTACCCAACGCAGAAACACAGCCACTAACTAACAAAGAGAGGACATTAGCTAGCCAATATGATAAAGAAATAAATGATTATTTTGTTTATTTCTTTTGCACATTTATTTGAACATTTCCATCGATTGTACAAGCACTTGGAAACTGTCCAAACCCTAGTTCATCAGGCATTTTACCGGTCTGGCGCCGGTCTGTGTCTTCTAGGATATAATGCCAGTGAACTCTTGTTTTTATGTCCACTATAACAGACAATCTCCTTTGCTTTTAACCGAGTGTTTAATAATTTCCTAAAATGAAAATGATTTACTTTATTTCCCTCACGGGATCAATAAAAGTATCTATCATCTGTCTAAACTATGGGACAGAATTCTGGGGTCTCCTCATACCAGAGATTATGGTAGGGCTTCAGAATGGTGATTGGCTGACACCATCTGACACCCCTCTGATTGGAGAAAAAAGACGTGCTGGTTTGCTATACATACAGTACTGTACCAGGAAGAGGATTTCTTTCTATTCGAACCGTGTATTTTAAAAGTTTAAGAAGTAAAAACCTTACAGCGTACACAGATTTCTAAACTGATCAGGATCGTTATCTTTGTCTTATGCATAATAATGTTCACCGCTCTGTCCAGCAAATTAATAATAAACTTTATTTTATATAGCGTTTTAAACGAATAAGTAATTAGATTGCTCATAAACCTAATCGTTTGGTTTTTCTTTTTATTTAGGCTCAGATTTCAACTATAGATCGTATTATTAATAACCGTAATAACAACCTACCAACAAAAACAAACATATAAACATAATACCAACCAAAAACATAGATAACAACCACAATACAAAATCAAATATATCAAACTATTATACTCTCGCACATTCCTCCAATTATCATAATCCCACCCCTTATGCAAAACCAAACCCTCCTCCCATCCCAGTTTATCCTCTTTATCATAAACAAAATCCACCTCAATTTTCAACATAAAGCATTACACAAAATCAATACCTCAACACTCCATACTCAACAACGATAATTCACAAACAGCCAGAACATGTAACTCCACATTCCAAAACAGACCTCATTTCCATAGCCCCGCCCCTTATGCAAAACCAACATCCCTCCCCTGTTCTCTCTCTCCCCTGGCGTTTGTAATCGTTTTTATTTTCAAATAAATTTTAGCAAAGTCATGTATTTTAAAAATCTTAAGATTTTTATATTTATGTCTTTATTTAGTGGTTTCATTAGTGACAAAGGCTAAACTTTCTTGGAAAAATGTCTTTTATGTAAACCATGTTTGCTATTAATTCATTCAGGGCTAAAATATGTTCATTGTCTTCAAATGAAAGAAGGGTTCCTTTGGCCGTAGTCGGGTTGAAATTAGAAGCTTGCCACGCCTGGACTGTTACACCAACGCATTAGCATGTTAAAGCGATTTCATTGAGGAGCCTAGCCTTTAACTAGTAAGTACTGTACTTACTGGGTTTTTGAGGGGGGGAGGTGTCTTTCGCTGGAAATCTCGCCTCCTTCTACTTTGAAAATACCTGTGAAACTGGTTTAATTAGTCACAGCCAGCACTCCTGCAGAGAGGGGGTTGTACTTGCAGTGTATACAGTAAATGGGAAAGCCAGAGCCGACCTCTACGCCGCCCACGTGTTATGCTCTTCGTTAATGTCAAAGCCGGAACACATCATTATATCTCATTTTCTTAAAAAAAAATCGTTTGCCCAGCCTAACAGTATTGTTGTTATTGTTTTTAACCTGTAAAGCGCTTTGAGGAGCCACCTTTAAAGGCGCCATATACAATAAAGTTCATTTTTATTACTATTGTTAATTTGCTGGACAGAGAGGTGAACATTATTACACAGAAGACAAAGATAGCAATTTACGTTGTATTGTGCATTGTGCTGCTGTAATACAGTTTTAAATAATTAAAAGTCTAAACAGTATCAGCTTTATTTATGGGTTTTAAATAAAGGCGATTTAAACGCGATTTAAATCAATATAAATGTTAATATTGTAACGCCTAGGTGACTATTCATTGTTATTAAAATGACTTAAATTTGATCATGTTGTTGTCAGAGACACGGACTGGAATCCATGTCAGATCTTATAGAAGACCCTATGCGATGCGGTAAGAGCTGGAGAAAACAGGAGGCGTGGTAAAAAGGAACACACAGGGGTTTAATAGTGCACAAAATCCTCCAGACCCCGGGCTCAGGAAGCGGGAGGTGTCGGGGATGAGGCCTATGCCCTCAGGAGACGGACGTAGGGTTTCCTGATGCTAGGCGGGCCTCGCGACATCTTACCCTAATGATGAGCCCCGAGGACTGGAGGAGCTAGTCTTTAAATAATAACACTAAAAGGGTACACCTGGAGAACTAAATCACACAAACAATAATGGGAGCAGTGGAGCGCCCTCTAGGGAGGGATGTCGGGCGTGACAGTTGTGATATTTAGAAATATACATTTGTTTGGTGCGAGTGAGGTTTTAATTAATCTCTGACTAAGGAAATGTTTCATTTTTTCAAAGAAATGTTTGTTAAAAAAAATCCAGTGGGATTCGATCACAGACCGTGTGACGTGGGAGTTAGGAACCTAACCCACAGCGCCACCGGCAAAGTCACGTGCAGAGTGCTGAAAAAGCACTACAGAAACATTATCAACAGACAATGTACAGCGTGTACTATTCTTGTGTTGTGGTACATGAATATAATTATATCATTATTAATTTCTTTAGATACACGATTCCATATTATATTCCCTTTTAATCAAATTCTAAAAGTATGCTTGTTGACTCAGGTATCACGTTAGTTAAAGACTTCGATGGTTAATGTTTAGGGAGAAATGGAATACTGGTGTGTATGTTTTCTTTACCGAGACCAGCCATATACTGTATGTTTAAGTTCCAAAATTAATATCGTTTATGGCCTTCACACGCGTTGCAGTATGCTCCTATTCTTTTTATGCTCAGACACTAAGATTTCCCTTCAGTGGTAAAATTCCATATAAATATTCAATACTTAAACGGGCACAGTTAAGACATTAAATATACATATACATACTGTATACAGTACAGTTTGCATACGGTAATATGTTTATGTTCCTAAATCAATCTCTTTTATGAGCATGTGAAAGGCATGGTGAATCAATTCTCAAAAATTACTGTACTTTGCATGATTGGAAACAAATGCGTGATTGTGAAATGCTGTGGTGTTACTTTTACAAAGACGGTCAATGAAAAAAAGAACGTGGACAAAGGCAATACTTTGTTTACAGCTTGTCCAAGGTCATTATTAATACTATTAGTAATATCTTCGATAAAGACTTTGATGGCGACAGCTCAAACATGAGAGGTTGAGCTTCACTAGCTCCACCTTGCGGAAATTCCGGATACTATTATTTTAATTGCGGTATTATAGGAGAATATACGGTAACTCGCGGTAGACCGCGTAAAGTGCACCGCAAAATAATGCGGTATCGCCCTGTATCGGCTGCATCTGTATGTTAAAGTTATATCACTGGGCAGTGGTGGATGGTTAGTGGATAGTGCACTATTTTGACAGCAACCTGCAAATCTGCTTAACACCTGTAGAAAACATTATTTTATTTCTGTACGGAATGCATGTTACTTCTACAAAATTAACGTGTTTCAAATGTTTAATTAAGAAGTAAGAAGAACTTACAGGAAACAGTGGAAACTTGTGACATCCAGACTGTTAACTTGATCAACCTTTTTTAAAAGCCTTGCATATGCACACTGTAGGACATGCACTCAACGCGCATACTGTATAGTACATGTCAAACCCGTTGCTTTCCGTTCAAGATATGCTTCTGTTGCAATTTGTTTTGCTCCATAGCCTCCACTTTATCATTTATACAGTATGCCTATTCCAGAGACATTTTCATTGTCGATAACTATGCGGGGAGAGCATGTAGATTCCAAAACACTCTATGGCAGCAGAAGTGAGCAATTACCTGCTTGAAAACAAATGTGTTCCACAACGCATATACTGTACAATTATCACAACATTTGCAAACATTCCCGATACATAACAATGTTATGTACTCTACACTGTTCTATTTTATACTGTGACAGGAGAATACACACTGTATTAATTATTGTTGTTTTTGGGCTTCAAGCTTTGAGTCACCTACTTACTTCTTCAACTAGCTTGCAGAGAAAGTCATTGCCCTTCCCTCTGCTTGCCTCACCTGTTCCCATTTTTAACCATTCTGTGTCTGAATCGCAGCGAAATGCAGGCTCTGTTCCACCAGGTGCCACCTGTTACTGAATCTAAGGGTTCACATACTCGTATGAGGATATTAACTCTTGGATAATTTTAATGAAATACTCCAATTTATCCTATAACTTTATGATATATGTTTATTATGTTATCTTTATCCTTTATTAAGTAAGCATCTAGTTATGTTTAAGTTCTAAAATGCATGCAAATACAGATGAACCTAAAAGTTTAACAAAACATTTTCTTGACAAGGTACACTTGTGACAAGGTAAAAAATGAAGTTGTTAATATAGATCTTTTTTTGTTCCAAAATCTCTTCCAGTTAATTTTTTGAAGATCTTGAAGATAATGTGTCTATAAAGTGGTTTAGATTTTCGAGGCATACACCAGAACCTTTTTGTATAAAGGTTCTTTAAAATGTTAAAAACAAATGTATCACTGGAAAAAAATGTATTTTTGAAAAGCCTTTCTGTTTGTATGTGATAAGTGGGACAAATAGACTTTGTTTCAGTTATTTTGTATTTATTTTCATAAAGAAAGCTTAGTTTAACAAGTGTTTAAGATTGGAGGCTATTAATTGATCTTTTAATTAAAACCGCAGTCTTCAAAAGAACAGTAATGTGCAGAAAAATAAATTATTTTGTTCTAAAGACTAATTACCACTGAGAAGCTATTCTTTTAATATTCTGTACATACAGTCTCATTCTTACTGGAAAAAATCCCATCTGCTCTGTTTGCACCTAAAAACAAAATATAATGTTGCTAACATTCTTTCAAATGCAATCAGAAAATGTTAATATATTTATTTTTATTGTTGCAGCTGCTGTCATATTGTGATAACTGTCGATTGTGGGAAGAACATCTGACCATTGTAATAGCATGTACTTAGCTCATATGTGTTTTATTGTTTACTTCTTATAAACAATGCTTATATGAGTAAATCAGGTTTTGCTTTTTGAATTTTTGAATCTAACAAGCTAACAGTGGGTCAGAAGATGTTTCTCCATCATAAATGGTACAGAAACAGGTACAGTACGCCATCATCAAGTGAACAAGGTTTCTCATCATTTTAATTGATATTTTTCTTGATAATAATTATATAGGAGTGATTAATGAGAACCCCCCCTTAAAATACATGATGATGTTATCCGGTCAGTCGGATCCGACTCTCGGTGATTCTATAGGCCATCTCTGGCCACGCTTTCCGGTCTTGGACTTTCCCTTTCAGCTGTTCTATGCCTAAGCCAGTGTCCGTTTTGATGGCGTCGAGCCACTGCGTTCTTTGGCGGCCTCGTCTTCTTGTTCCACTGACCATTCCAAGCATCATTGCTTTCTCCAATAAATCTGATCGCATCATGTTAAAATACATAAGAGGCACCAAATGAGCAATTGCAAGTGTTAAAGGTAATATTATATTGTATAATGGAAAGAAAAGAACAAACACCGAAAGTCTTCATGAGGATAAAAAATGTGTTAAACAGAATTCAGGAAGAACAGAATACTTCCTAGATTTCACCTAAAAATACAATACAAATACACTTTTTTGCTTTTTTTCCACAGAAAAATAATTGTTCTTATGGAAATGGAAAATGTTTATTATTTTTGACTAGTTTTTTGTTTTTTTTGCATTTACAAAAATGACTGAGTGATTAGGTTTAGTGAATAATAAATCACATAGAAAACCTGGTTTGAATGACTTTTCTGAATACATCAGTAATTTACAGTTCATCAGCTCTTCACTCCGTTTAAGAGCTGGAAGGTATAATAAACAGTTAACATGTTACGAATTTGATGTGTGTGATAACATCATGTCTGTAAGATTAAATTAATGGTGGATTGCTTTTGAGAGTATGACTAAAGGTATGACTAAAATGTTACAAGAGGTACAGGTATGAAAAAAGACAGCACAGAAAAATAAAGCAAATGTTTTAGTTTGTGTTGTGATCTTTCATGCAAGATTAAACATTACTTCTAAGGACATTAACTCAACACATTTGGAGATTTGGAATTAATAGATGCACAGTGAGATGCACTTTTCAGCCCATGTTCAGTAGTGCTTGCTGATGTGAGGCTTCTCAGGTTCCTCTCCTTTCTTGACAGATATGAAAGCTACTGCCAGTCTCTGGAGCCATGGTGGTATCCATGTTGCACTAGCTCCACCTGGGTTTCTTATGAGGCACCTGGTATTGGTCAAGGCGAGCTGCAGACCTTCAGTTTAGAACTTAAGAAAACAACATGTATCGTTCATAGACTGATAATAAAACTTTGAATTGCTGTAAGCATTCAAGGTAATATCTGGGTTTGGATTGACAGTTGGTTAACAGATAGAAAAATATGTACAGATAAGGAGTGAAAGGTAAATATGAAGAAATTAGCAGTATACCCCAAGGATCTTTATTATGACTAATAGTCTACCTACTTATATCTGCATTCTGGTAGAACTAGAATTTAGGAATTCAAAAGATTTACATATAATTCAAGACCTGAGAAACACCTGGCAGATGTTTAATACAGGCAAATACAGAGTTTCACATATACCTTACTGATATATAATAAAATGATAAATAATAATAATAATAATTGCTTACACTTATATAGCGCTTTTTCTGGACACTCCACTCAAAGCGCTTTACAGGTAATGGGGACTCCCCTCCACCACCACCAGTGTGCAGCATCCATCTGGATGATGCGACGGCAGCCATAGTGCGCCAGAACGCTCACCACACATCAGCTATCAGTGGGAATGACAAGTGGGGAGGAGAGCAGAGTAATGTAGCCAGTTCATAGAGGGGGATTATTAGGAGGCCATGATTGGTAAGGGCCAATGGGAAATTTGGCCAGGACGCCGGCGTTACACCCCTACTCTTTTCGAGAAACGCCCTGGGATTTTTAATGACCACAGAGTGTCAGGACCTCAGTTTTACGTCTCATCCGAAGGACGGCACCTGTTTTACAGTATAGTGTCCCCGTCGCTATACTGTGGCATTAGGACCCACATGGACAGCAGGGTGAGTTCCCCCTGCTGGCCCCACTAACACCTCTTCCAGCAGCAACCTTAGTTTTTCCCAGGAGGTCTCCCATCCAGGTACTGACCAGTCTCACACCTGCTTAGTTTCAGTGGGTTGCCAGTTGTGAGTTGAAGGGTGATATGGCTGCTGGAATGAATGCTGAGTCTGAAAAAGCTACTTATGAAAAGTACTTCATTTTGAAGCATTACTTCTAGACAATAAGAGCAAGAATAATCTGAATTATTAATCCCTGCATTACACAAAGCATAAAACAGTCCAGAGAACAGTAAAGTATTGTATTTAATCAGCTTAAACTAATTTCTTGCAGTGCATGAACTTTACAGTAAGAACAGTTACAATACAGTTACAGTACCGAAACAAGGCAAAAAGAACTGAATTTATCATTCTTGAATCATAGAGACTACTTGGAAGTAAATTTAAAACCAATAACAGGTGGTACATTTTTATATAAGCGGTTGTGGGGGACAGGAAGAAGCTACTCGGCTGTTGTTGAAGCTGATACCATAGCTTCTTTCAAGAAATGGCTGTATGAAATCAATTAGCTGCAACCTAATGAGCTAGAAGGCTGTTTCCTCTCATTTGTAGTTTTTCTTAAGTTGTAATGTCCACAATTCATCTTTGTAATTTAAAAGTTAACATGATCCCCTTTAATAGTAATCTTGCCATGTACTCACAGGTTTAGGGACAGTATAATGCTCTGATTAAGTCTCTAGTCTAGTCATCTGGTGGGTTGTGGGTTCATCCCTCTGAAAACCTACTGTTGTACCTTGGCTGAGTACTTTGCTCTAGTTCATCCATCTATATAAATCAGAATCAACATTGCTGAGGGTAGGTAGAGGGGAAAATCATATGCTCTCGTTTGCTTAATGTTATGGAAACCAAGATATTGAACTGATGTTGTTTGGATATGGAAATTACTTACTTATTTACAAGCTTAAGATATTGGGGGCACAATCAAAAGGAAAAAATAAATGTAGAAGAAATAGACATACAGTAAATACAGTATTTCTCAGAGATTTTCTTTTGAAATCTAAAAGTTGATAAAGAGTCATATCAACAGTCTCCAAGTCTCATCCTTAGGTATTCATGGTGTTCACTAAGCAATAATTCAGGTAGTGAAGAAATACAATTAGAATGTTCAGTGGTTTCTGCAGTCATATTTTTAAAGTATCATGCTGTGCATAGCAGTTGGTATTTAAAGAGCTCTGGGTAAGTACTTAGAAGCATTCTCATACAATCGGCAGCATGGTAGAAGGAGTTTCATATTTATAATCCTCTATTAAGTGATGTTTTGACATAGACTCTATTAAAGTATATAATATTTAATGTTTGCCTGGATGTTTAAGGGGATTAGCTATAAATGTGAAATAACAGTGTTTGTTTTTCTTTATAATTAATGAAAGTGTTTCTCAAGCACAGCTTTTGAGTTTCAAAATTCCTAAAACTTTGTTCTATTAAATGCTGCAGGAAATTGGATATCCATGTTTTCTAAGGTACAGATAAAGGCGCGTGATAAAGATTGTGAATTTCACTGTTTCCCACAGTAATGGTTGTGGAGATCCATCACAGTCAACTGCACCAGCATTAGGTAGGCTGTCTGCCAACTGCTGCCAAAACCTCACAGAGCTGCAGCTCTTGAAGTGATGAATTACCCAGGAAAGTCTCTGCTGCACAAGGAGATGGCCTCCATAGCCAATTGTTATTTCATGGACTTTGAAACTCCCCTTTTGATTAAAACAATCAAAAAGGAAATTAGTCCTTGAGATCCTTTGATTTCTGTATCCACAAGTGAATGAGCACTAACAGGTATTTAGGTGACTCGAGCAGATAATCATAAACATAAATGAATTGCTGTGTCATTATGTGTTAATCTTAATCATGCCAGGGTCAGAAATGAAATGAGGAGGGAATTAAAGTAGGCTAGACTGAGGAAGACTGACATAAATTTTAATCAGGACACGAGGGTTAGTATCTCTACCATTACAAATATGCATTCTTTATATTTCACATTCGTTAACCCCCTTCATTCCCAACACTTTTTCTATTATTGCAGTTTCCAGCAATGGTTGAAATTCACTTGATAAGTTTTTTATTTTACATTAAAAAAGATGTGCATTAATGGTATTGGGTAAGAATATTTTAAAATATGTATTCTTAACAGAATCTTGTTGTCTACTTTCTAGAAATAGACTGACATCTTAATCCATTAACCAATCTTTAACCATTACATTAAAATCGTTGCGTGTACTTGTCCATCTTGGAACTTTCCATAAGTAGTCAGAGTTTTGCTAAATCGTTGGATGAATTTTGACATCCAGTATTGTTTTTGTTATTTATACATAGCATTTATTTTTTTTTAAAAGTTTGTCTTGTAATGTCATGAATCAGTACTTAAGAACAAGTTACATAAAACAGTCAACAGACCCTGATCTGGTATACTCTTAAACAGTATTATAATTCATTAATGAAATGAGAAAAAAACAATGTCAGTAATGATTACTTTTTATATATACTGTTTTTCCAGTTCCGCCAACAATATTGGAAATGAAATATGCTGGAGTGGGTCTGGGACGCACTGCACTCCTAAGGTGTGAAGCAGCTGCTGTACCCTCTCCGGTGTTCGAATGGTACAAAGGTGAAAGAAGGTACGTGTTTGATCAAATAGTCAAATAATACAACTTCATTGACATTTTAGTTGCTATTTCATATATTTTCTCAGATTATTAATATTATTGTGCTCCTGACATAAATGTTATATTAACTGTGTATAAATAATGCACACTCACTGGCCAATATATTAACAATTAATTCCCATTAGCTAATGTGTTGAGCTTCTTAACCTGCAAGGTTTTGAAATAACAGCTCAATATCATATTCTAGAATTTAGAATTGCCTTCATCTGAAACTGTGATAAGAGTGTACTAGTGAATTTCATGTCCCTCCATTATTTAGCAGGACTAAGATAAGGTGATTATCCTGACCAGGTCTGGTAATGTACTGTAAGTTGGGCTCCTCAACCATACAGTGCGAGCCATTTAGGGAGACAATTAATTTCATTTAGGTTTCATAATATTTTGACCAGTGTTCAGACTGATCCACATATTACGAGTTAATTGAATGATTAAAAGAGAACAAACACTTGTCTTTATCAAAGACAATGTACCATCAAAACTATCATTGAACTGTAAAAAGGCACAATGTAGATCAGTGCAAACTAAAACATTAATTAAATAAAGAAATAATGAAATTCTACTCAATTAGTGGTCATGTCCTGGTTTCTACATAAAATTAAGAATAAAAACGGCTATTGCTTTGTTTGCGTCTGACCATTTTATAGGAGATGATTGGGAAAGTTTATTTGAAGGATGATTAAGTGGGATAACCTTTGCATCCAACGAACTCAAAGCCTTCACCCTGCATTTTAATTGTTTGGATAACATGAATGACCTGCTAAGAAAATCTATAGTACATAGAGCAATCAGTATAAATCTAAGTAGCTGCTCTTAAATTGGAACACTAAATTACCCCCATTAACCATCACTTAACCATTCCTTAGAAACTGAAATTTGGTTCATACAGCACTAATTGTAATTATAGGATATATTCAATTCCTCTAAATTGCTAAGTTAGCATGATCAGCAGGAGTCTCTTGTTTACATCATTGTAGCTGGACACTTCCAGGTTAAAAGAACAGAAAGACCTTGCCTTTTTAGAAATAAAAGAAAAATGCAATATTTTCTAGATGGAAATACTTTAAATTTCCTTTTTAAAATTACATTTGGAAAGTATACAGTAATTGACTTCTAAGCACTGATAAGATGATACATGCTACAAAAGTATTTTTATTGTCTATGCATGGGCCTTTTCATGGTCAAGTTACAAGGGCTCAGCCCTAAAAAAATAGAATGTGTCAAAAGAATTACAGTATTTAGTATAACAACATTAAAATATATCTCCATTATCATTTTTTTTTCTGGAAAAGGGTGCCAGGAATATTTAAAACTCCACACACAAGGTATTCCAGTCCAAAATCAAGTTTTGTTTAAAATCATTCTAGTGAAACAAATGGATATAGATAAATACAGATGTAGCTTTTTGTAGAAAGAGAAAGTGATGCTCCTGTATTTTGTATGAATTCCTGCTAAATAATACATGACTCTATAATAAAGTTATTGGATGTTATAAACATTTAGTTTTTATTTACATGGATTGTCTGAGATTTATATTGACTTCATTCATATACACTTCATCTTCTTATTAATGTGAAAAGGATTATGTGGCATTCAAAAAATCAAATGTTACAATGTTCAGAGAGTATTAAAGTGGATGTATACAAAAGAAGAAACTAAAGTGAAAGAAAGAGGAAAGGGGAGACAGCAGACTGTAGATACAGTGGAAGAGGGATAATACACAAACTATTTCATGTTCTTGTGTGATGGCTACTGATTTGGTTGCTTGAACAGCAGATTTGGTAGCATGAAAAGCATAATTGAGTGGTGGAAGCAGAAAGTTCAAGACTGGGGATATTAACAGAAGAAATATTTTATAGCATTTTTTGTAGCAGTCTTATTAATGAATTTTATGAACTTGATTGTTAAGTCTGGCTATGGGTGCTACAGCTTCATGTGTTGTAGTAACTGCATTACATTGAATAATGATTTAGGTATTTTAAAAACATATTAAATGTTTTGAATATACAATCTAAGTGTATAATAGCATCACTCAACATGGAGTGATACTATTACACACTTAGATTGTATATTTGGAACATATAATACACAACAATTAGGCCTTATGGTAACCCCTTTATTCTTTTTGGAATAATCTGATGCAGGACTGCACAGCTGCCAGGCACAGTGAATCATTAAAGTACTGCAGCTGCATGTGGTTGTCAGTAAAGTATTAAATATTTATTAAAACTTTTATTCACCCATTAGTTCTTTCCTGGGCTAAACATACTGCATAGTCAAGACAGGATGTTGTTACCATGTTGCTATTACAACTCCAAATGAGATATGCCTCAATTCTGTACAACACTAGCAGAATTATATATTTTTAATTTTATACAGTACATAGAATTATTAGTAACTGTGTATAAATAGTAATTAGAAAGCAGATAATTTTGTCTTGGAGATAAATAATGAAATATATATATTACAAAAACAAATTAACATGTCAAAAAAGATGCCAGATTAAAATGTTTTGAGTAGTATTTTGAAAGTCTTTGTTGCATAATGTACAGTAAATTGTATGTAGCTTATACAGGTCTCCACTACAGTATACAGATGCAGCCATTCAAAATGCACGGTACAACCCCGTACCACGCAAAATTATCTACAGTTCACCACGTTGTACTGCAGTATGTAATTGGCTGGCCAAAATGACCAACAGGGGCACTCGTGGTGCATTGGTAGTTAGTGAAACAATTTAAACATTTAATCTCTCTACTCTGCATGTTTAAATCCACTTAATATTGAATATTTATATGGAATTTTACAACTGAAGTGAAATTTTAGTAGCTGAGGAGAAGAAGAGGAAACATAACGCATCTGAAGGTCGTAAATTATTTTAATTCAGGAACACAAACATATTCTGTAATTCCACTTTCTTCCTGAACATTTTAAGCATCAAAGTCTTTCATCCAGTCTGTCAGTAACATACTGTGGTTATTTTGGAAAAGTTTTTACGTTCTCCTTCTGACTATATTAAGTTTATATACTTTGTAAAAAGTTATAATGTTTTAACCTTTCCTATTAATATTTGCGCTCGTTATCGCCGTAAAAAAATTGATACTTTTTAGAATTTGATTAATAGGGAATATAATATGGAATCACGTATCTAAAGAAATTAATTACGATATAATTATATTCATATAGCTCAAATTATCTCAGTAGTACACTTTCTTTGTAAATGTCTGCATTAGTTTAACTCATTCACCTGTAATTATGTGTGTGGTGTAATGGCTTAGGCGTGTACCTTGCATGCTGGAGTGGGGGGGTTTGAACCCAGCTGTCACCATGAGATTTATTTTAACAAATAAACATTTCTTTGAAAAACTAAAATAGCAAATTTTATGGACACTATATTGACATTTTTGATATTTCTAAATATCACAAGTTCGAAACTAAGTGATTTTATTAATAACTAATAATTATTGAACAATAATTTCAAACGGTTACTGTACTGCCACTACAGTATAGCTTGTGGTAATACATTTATTTGTCCTGCATCAAAGTTTAACTCGTTCAGAGCGCCCTACATTCCAAACTCCAAGTGTTTAATTTTGTCTATTGCTACATCAACAGTAATGTACAGGAACATATGAAAATGTTTCCAAAATAACCACAAGTGAACAAGTTGAGGGATTTGATAATAAGAGAGAAATCATAACAATGACTATATGTTGCTAGTCATGCATACCAAACTGAAAGAAGGCGTACTTTTTAGAATTAGATTTTTAGGGAATATAATATGGAATCGCGTATCTAAAGAAATTAATAATGATATTAATATAAGGATCTAAATATATGTATTCATATAGCTGGTAGAATTACTGTAATCCACTTTCTTTGTAAACACGTTTTATTTTTCATTTGACTCATTCATGCATGATTACTTTAGAAACATTTTTAAGGTATTCGTTCTATGTAGGCAATTAAGTTCAATACCCGGTTTGGGCAAGTAGTTTTTCTTCTAACAAAGACTTTTTAAAACATAAAATAGTAAGTAGTATGTACACTATATTAACATTTTTTGTGTTTATCATATTCAATGTTAAGTGATATTGATAATGAATAAAAACATGAATGAAACAGAGCCTGCAACATACATTTTCATAGAAAAGGTTAATCACTTAACTCACTTAACTTTGAACATGTTGTGATGTTTTGAAATACCAACAAATTCAATATAGTGTAATATTAACTCTTTTAGTTTTTCAAAGAAATGTTTATTTGTTAAAAGAAAGCTCATGGTGACAGCTGGGTTCAAACCTCCGACTTCCAGCATGCAAAACACACACCTAAGCCATTACACCAATGCACTGCTTAACAACTTAAGCTGTAGCTGAAAAAGGCAGGCAGAATATCTTCACATAATCACGAGTGAATGAGTTAAACTCATGCTGGTGGTTACAAAGAAAGCGGACCACGTTAATACTTTGAGCTTACAGCCTGTCCAAGGTCATTCATTATTAATACTATTCAAAATATCTTCCGTAAAGACTTTGATGCATAAAATATTTCTGCATAATTAAAATATTTATGATGAAGGTGGAAGGTAGTGTACTTTTGTCTAACTGAGCAATCTTGCTTTTATAAAATATACCGACTTTTTAATGTTTAATAATTAACATGCTGTAATACACAAATTTTAAAATTATTTAGTCTAAAGAGTATACAACTAAAATTCTTCATTGGAAAAAGATTGTCCCTCAGCAATGACTGGGATTCGAAACTATGCTTTTTCTGGCAACAGCTCAAATGCTGTACATGAGATGTTAAGCTTTATTAGCTCCACCTGGCGGTTTAACAAGGTGCTTCCGGATACTATTATCATAACATGCATTATGATACGTTATGATACGTTATGTTGCGTTATGATGTGCCACGACTACCACGATTTGACGCAGCGTACTTCACGCATTTTGAATGGCTGGATCTTTATTAAGAACAATATATTTAAATTATTTATTTAAAATTTTCTGTTATACTTCTGAGGTACAGTATGCATTATTTGAAATATTTTGTTATTTTATCTTAAGGGTGGCTTGCAAAACACTGGTATAAATTGTATCGAGATTAAGGCAGTCTGCAAGAATTACAGTACACTAATAACTGTGATTGATGTACAGTATGGATATCTATGGATATTCATGGCATTCTTTAATGTGTGGGACGTTGGAGAATATACTATAGTTTTTTTACCATATGCTGTATGTGTCCCACACCCCAAATTAAAAACTCCAATACAGTCCATTCATGGCATGTAATCCCCTTTTCAGAAAAAAATACTGTACATCCATGTTACATTTTAAAAACATATTCAATGAAGCTGCCATTTCAGTAACATCTAATGAAACACAAATGCCTCCTATTGATCATGCCACACCTGTCAGACCATACTGCAGTGCTCTTTCTGCTAATTCCAGTTTTGATATGTATTTTTAGATGGCTTCATCTGTAAATCCTTACTTGTATGAATATGCATTTATGTTTCTTTACTAAATATGTATGCATGTGGGATTAATTTGGGAATTATTAAAGCATTTAAAATATCATAGTATTTATAATTTTCCAAATATTGTGACCCTGGCTCTGACCCCAAGCTTCTCTAATCTGTCTGTGTCTCTCATGGAGAGCACGTTGGTGTATACAAAAAAGACAAATTCAATACAAGAAATTGTATATGGCCAATAAAGTGATCTACTGTGAGAAGTTATTTTTAAAAATACCTATATGAGGCTCCAAATTTATTCATCAAGTAAAGGTGGTCATTGAGAGTGTATGTATAGCAAATACAGTACTTTCAATTTCATAAAATGGTAAAATGTGGTGTTTAGTATATTGGATCCTGATGCACTGTAGATGAAAATAAAATGTGCAGCAGTAAATTGCATATCTGTTGAAAGTTCATTAGGAAATATATTCCAAACCTCAGAAAGTCAAAGCCATCCTTTCATTGCAACTTCTATTAAAAACACAAAAAACAACAGAGTGATAGAAATCCAACACATAAGGAAAATTAGAATATATAAATTAGCTTATTACTACCTGCTTGATTATAAACATCTAATTGCAACCTCAATTTTTCATATATCAAATCTATCCTTTTCTGTGAAAGCATGTGAGATGCACATAAATGCTTTGCTGTGGGATGTGTAATGTTTTTTTTAATGACATGGTTTATAGCATTTCTAAGTACGTCAAGAAACCTGTTTTTTACATTTTCTATACATTAAATGTTTTTTATGTGATTTGTGTGAACTATATCTGTCTTTGTTATACTGCTCCTACAACATCTATAGGAAAACACCCCAGAAAGGTGACAAATGAGCTACAGTGTTGTAAGTTGTTTCATGACCTAGCTTTGTCAGTTTTTGCTTTAAAGAAGATACTAAAGCTCAGAAATCTCCCATTACTGCTTTCATATATCCAGTGAAATAGTGTCTGTGTTATACAGAACATTCGGGTAGACCATACAGGAATCCTTATTTTTCACATAAAGTTTACATGTAATGACCACATGTTGAATTAATGTTTTTCCAGTTTTCTAAGCACTACTCCTTGTATTTGACATTTGTTAAAGATAAATGTTATCTTTTTATTTTTTCTATACTGTAGGCTCATTAAAGGGCATGGAATTAATATTCAGAATCTCAGCTCAAGATCTGTTCTCACTGTGTCCAACATGACAGAGGATCGTTACGGAAACTACACGTGTGTTGCTACCAACAACCTTGGAACAGCCAATGCCAGCATGCCTCTAATCCGTAAGTCACAAGGATATTAACTCTAAGCAGACTTGTTTCCATGGTTATGTGCTATTAATTTACTGAAAAGCTTATTTTTCTTGTAAAGAGATTGTAGTGTATTTACCTCCAGTCATAGTGCTCTGCATTACTACTCCCCAGTGTTTTTGCATACCCACAGTATAAGAACTGACTAGAAGATTTAGGTTAGATTTGCACACTTATAGTTTATATTGTCATATACAGTGAACTGTATATACAGAGAAAGAAGAAATATGAGAAAAAATAATATGAAAAGGTTTTAGATGAAACAATGATATGTCTACTTATATATCCCATTTATACTACTTGTGTCTAGGACACTTTCAGGTAAAAAGGAAGGAAAAATTACCAAACTGTCAACAAAATTAATGAGGAAAAAGGATAAAATACCTGTTATGACTCTTAAGGTAGCTTTCTGAGCTGTGATGATTTCAGCTTCACTGTCTGTTTTTGATGTTGACAAAGTGATGTGTGATTCTCATTGTGACATTTTTACAGTAATTTTAAATGTTGTTCTACTAGAAAATTGTGATTTTTTCAAAGGTTGTTAAATTAAAAATATTATGTTGCAAATTATCTTTTCTTAAAGTAGCCTTGGACACAGAAATATATGTATTCCCACTTGAGTAGAAATGAGTAGAAAATGTTTCTAGATAGTTGGTTATAAAGACTAAATTATGTTGTATAGAATTCATCATGTTTTAGTTTTAGCTAAATGAAAAAAAGATGGATATATACCTATAATCATCTCCCTCAAAACTGGTGATATCCATCGTCTAGAATGTGTCTTCAATTAAAAAACAAATGACAGTAGTAGACGTCAACTGTACAAACTACAAGACTACAAGAGTTTTATTAATGTGCTGTATGTATCATATACGCAGACTATTATGTGATTCTGAATATGTATCTGCACAACAAGAATTTATTGGAAGAAAACATATTCGTAAAGATAGTCATTTCAAAGGAAAAACCTGACTCTGAGTGCTTTTAATCCAAAGAAGAAAAAGATCAAAGACTTTTTGAGATTTTCAAAACCATGGATTTAGTGCAACTTCAGTTTTTCTATAGCTGAAATATCAAGCATGTTATATAAAGTCCAAAGCAATACTTTTTGTTATGTCTCAGATGCAGTCTTACTCACTTTATGATGAACGCTAATAAGAATAAACTAACATAGAGACTCCCCTAATGAAGAATGGCAAGCAATTTCTGGAGTAAGGACAGCTAATGGTAGCAGAACCAAGAGAAGAAAATCAGCTCAGTCTTTTTGAATTGCTGTTTTAATACCAATCGATATCTATTGATGGAGAGACTGCAAAATTATAGATATTTTATATCTAATAAAAACCTACCAATTTTAAAAGCAATTAAAAGATAATAAAGAACAATAAATGTATTTTGTGAAGATAGAGGCTCTTGTGTGAAATCATGCCTTCAATCGTCAAGGTAGGTTGATGGACTGGAATTACAACAATTTTGATTGCAGGGACTGGCAATGTTGACTTTTTCATCAAAATGAAGAATGATAAAATCAATCGTACAGCGTGTTATTTTCCCATAGTGAAACATATTTAGTCAAGGAATATCAAAATCTATTTTAAAGAACACCAAGGTTTTTGAATCTTTGCATCTTACTGTAATTTCAGCATCCCCATTAAATAGGACTAAATATTTAACTCTTCACTTAACTTCACTTCATTTAACTCTTAACTCGTATTAGATATGCAACAATACATCAGGTGAGTAATAGTTACTTCTTTTTTCAAACATCAGACAGAGTATGTTAAAACGTTTTAATGCTTCATTGGAGAGTGATTTAATAATGAAAACAACAATGTGAGACATGTTTCCTACCTAATGGCAATGGCATGAAAGAGAAAGGGCTTACCATGTATTAAATGTGGGTGAGTTTTGTGTAAGGACTCCTTGTTTGTATTGAGCTGTGTATTGTTCTTTTAAAATAGTAAAACACGCATCCAACGTTGGATGAAAAGATGATTTTTTCAAAGTTAAAGTAAAGGGATACACAGGCTGAAAGGTCTCCTCTTGTCAGCAGGATTTCTTGTTTACGTTCTTTGAGTTTTTTGAGGTTATATCCATTTATACCTAAAAATCTACTGTATATAGTGAAAGGGTTCAAGATGTCTCTCTCATGTTCTATACAGTATGTGCTGAAAAATGCTTGTGGTTGTCTTTTAGATCCAGAGATTTGACTAGTAACTTATCAGTTACTTTATTCAGCTATTACCCTTAAATGCTGTTCCTGTATTAGTTTTATTTTCAAATCCGAGCTATGCACAGCAATTTGAAAACAAATATTTCACTGTTGTCTAAACAGTATCTTCCCATACTGTAAATAGGGTATAAGAAAGGAAGTGTAACTAGGTTAACATTTGAAAGTAAGCTGCAAATATTCAGATGTTAATAAAAAGTGGGGCATGAGTGGGTATATAAGGGAAAGACCTATAAGTGGATTGAAAACCCAAAGAAGATCACTAAACTGGGAGGATCGGTTGCTTGGCAAAACCGTTTGCAAAGAAAAATGCAATGCAAAAATAACTTGTGGAGTACGTTTTCTCTTGGTTTGGTTAGACTTTGGAACACTTAAGCAAAACAGAAAACAACTTGATAAACATGTTTAACATTTAATGTATTGATTGTATTGAAATTGCTTTCTCCACAGAAGCAACTCTTGCCCTTTTTCTCTATTCCACAGTGTTGCATATGAGATTGACAGTGTAAAAGTAATAATGCTAAAGTGGCTTCAAAACAGGGATATTTCACTAATGCATTTCTAGTAAAAGATGAAGAGAGGGTTTATTATTGAAGAGTGAGTCAGAACATCTCTCAGAACTAAAGCTCTTGAACCTTTTTTCTCTTGCTTTAATGGAAAAGGTCTACTTGTTTTTTTTTTCAAAACTCACAAGCATGAAAGCAGGATTCTTCATAGCACTAATAAACTCTGTTGATTATTCAAATCAAATCATTCATTTAAATTTGCTGTGTGTGCATTTCTACTTTAAAGACTAGGGCTATATCCTTTTTTCTTATTTTTGTGCATGTTGATTTTAATGACTATACACATAAAAAAAACTAAAATGACCACATGCGTATAAGTGTTAAACCTCTTATAGTTTTGCATTCACAGTATGATGTGCTATTAATCTCAAGAAGTGCATTAGACCCAAATTTCAGTGAATATGATGCACTCCCTTTTACATTATACCATATGGTAATATAGTCATGCTGTGCAACCTTTTATCAGTACTATGCTCAGTTTAGTCCCAGATTTCTGTATTCTGACTTTAAGAAGCATTATGTGTAAATATGCTTTTAGGTCTCCAATCCTTCTCTGTATAATGTTTGTGCTGTGTGCATCAGATGTTCTGATGAAACACAAGGAAATTCCTGATCTATAAAAATGCAGATGAACCAAGCACATAGTTTACTGAATCTTACAGGGAGCATGTTTCTATGGTCTAAAGTTGTGCTTTAGTTTCTGTAAACATCTTTATATAGCAATGAATTCAAATAAGAGTAGACACATTGACAGTAAAGAGTATTCATTGCTCTCATCAGCTTTAGTATGTGTGTGGCAAAACCTCCACTGGATGATGACTAATGAATAACTTGTTCTTTCGTGTTTCTTATCAATCATATGGGTTGTCTATGTCATTTCCTCTTGCCTTTTTATCTAACGCTGTGCTATTTTGTGACCATTCTTGGTGAGTAGTTTTTTTTAAAAAAAGGAGCAAAAGATGAAGTACTGTACATGGTACTGTATGTGAAATAGCATACTGAAACATAAAACACTGCAAATCTGTTAATATTTCCATAAGAAAATTCAGATCAAAGTCTACAAAATTTAAAAAATAACATACATAAATTTTGCTGGGAGAAATAGTTTAAAAATACAGCCGGATTCAAAGTTTCTAACAACATTAAATCCATAGAATATTTATTGATCGTTTAGGTACTGTAAACTGCTTATTATTATCATGGAAATTTTATAACTTTCTCCCTTTCCAAATATTCTTGAGAAGGGGCATTCTCTGTCTCTGTTATGATTTTTTTTACTCTAAATACATTATTGTGGAAAGTTAAGACAACAAATGTGTCATTCAGAATAATCCATAATTGGTAGAAGATGATACTGTAGCAAGTCCTTTTTGAGAAATGTCTTATTGTACGAAAAAGAGATAAATTCTGCTATCCAAATATTGTACTTTTCATTAAATAATATATACAGTATATAAAGCAGTAATTTATTAAATTGAATTTAAAGCATGCATATCAAAAGTATTAATTTCTAATGAGAAATTCTAGAGATTGAAAGTTTAGTTTCTGATCCGTGGTAGTCTTTATGTACTGTACTTACCTAGCTGAGTGTTGCAGGTAACTTTGGAATGTTTTGTTTATTGGATTTGCTAGTCTTTATTTCACAGTTATATTTATTTTATTTGATTTGATTTTTTAATTGATTTTTTCATCAGAGAACAACTGATTGAAAATCATTGTGTCATGAGCACAGCCAGAATTGCAGAAGAATTATATGTTTATTGATATCGTCAAACACCACAGTTTTAGTTCTATATTTTCTGAGGTGGTGTAATGCAAATTAATTTGCAATTTACTTCTGCTTTTATTGAGTAGCTCTCTTAGGAAAGCAAAAGGGATTGTCCAGAGGGCAATTAAAAAACTACTACTGTATGCAAAATAAATTGGGGGTGGGGGGGCAGTTACAATTATTATATGAAATGGAAATAGTAAAAAAGAGAAAAATATTTTGCCTTAAGAAACATTTATACACTAGAATTGATTATAAATAAATGATAAATGAAGAAAGCAGAACTGATACTAATGTGAATAACAGCTGGATAATCAGCCAGAAACATACCATGACCAAACCATCACCCAGCATTACAATAAACATTTATATACCATCATCACTTCCCTGTTTAGACAATGTAGGGACATTATTATACATAAATTATATTAAAATACAATTTACTGTGATACTATATACAACTAGTATTATATTCTACTTGAACCAATTTGAAGTTATGTAGATTTTGGGTCATCATGTTACAAACTAATGTACTGTATGGTCTCAAAGGAATGACATATTCAAACAGACTAAGGAAAGTAAATCTTTTTACCTTGGAACAAAGAAGATTATGTGGGTTCTTGATTTTGGTATTCAAAATCCTATAAGATATTGACTAAGTCAATATGATTTTCAAAAATCAATATCAACTCAAGGACCTGGGAGCAAAGGTAATAATCCATTTATGAGCATTTAAGACAGAACACAGGTGATGCTTCTTTCCCTGATATAAGAGTTGTGTAGAACAAATTCCTAACTATGTTGAAGCAGACTGTTGAATCCTTGAAGAAATGGTTGGGTTATTTGGTTATCAGACAACATGAGCCAAATGTCCTCCTTATGTTTCCAATTTTGTTCTTATGCAATACAAAAACTTAAATTATGTCAGTTAACTATTGACATAACTTAGCTAAATAAGAATCTTCTAAAAAATAAAAAATACTGTGTTCGTAGATATTTACATGAACAGTTCTAAATAATAATGCTTTCTCTGTCTCAAATGCATGTGTACAAAAATCTTGAAGCACACTGAAGTAGATTACAAGATATATGGATATTCTGTGAGGTCTTTGGTTAGCTAGTGTTAAAAAATGTGCTTTGTACTCAGGGCACAAGAGTACATGCCAGTAAGGAGCAAATGCTTCAGGACAGGACACGTGACAAGCAGAAGTAATGAAAACATATATTAGGGATTGGCAGATACTGGATGGCTATCAGGTGCATGATCATTTGTGGCTAGTACCTGATTGTGTGTTTTAAATAATCACTTTAAGGTACCATTGTATATCCTGAGGGAAATATAATTTTGGCTACAATAAAAAAAGTGCCCTTGAAAAGACATTAATTGCAGAATTATTCTGTAGCCAACCTCACTGATGTCGCTACTTTGTCAAGAAACAAGGCACGTCTTTCACTGTAGGGGGGACCTTTGGATTCCACAACTGTGTGAAAATCTACTGTCTTTATTGAAGTTTATTATTCTTGTTTTTTTGTTTTGTTTTGTTTTTCTTCTCCTGCCTGTCCTAAACAAAGAAGAATAATCATTACAAAGGCTGTGGTTACTCCAAAATTTAACTTTATACAATTAATTTAATTTTATTCCCTACATTTCTAAATATCCGTAAACAATGATAAATCTGTCATTATGTTTGGCTGTTGTCGTTTGCTTGTTAACATCTCCAAATATGATTTGCACTTCTTGCTTGTAAATACCTAAATTTGCAAGATTTAGAGCAAAAGATCAAAGTCTTTAAATTAAGTATAACTTTAAACTCAACATAATGTATTCAGTCTTTAATCCGATCTCCAAAATTCCAGCCACATTAAAATATGAGAGTTGTAATATATATGATGATGATAACAATAATGAAACATAGGAAATACAGCAACGATGGATACCATTCATTTTGCAGGCATTTAATTTGAATACTATTAATTGTCAGAACAGAAAACAAGATATTCAAGTCAAATGAATCATTCTATCCTTTCTCTGAGGCAGCTACAGTACCTAAAGAGTATATTTTGTACATACCTAATTCTTGTGAACTTAGAATTTCTTACTAAAGATAATGGAAATGGGTTTATTGCTTATTTTTGTACCCTTTTGAAATTACAGGTATGCACAGTCTGTTAGTTTTTTATATGTATTAATTTTATGTTGTGTTATTTGTTTTTTGTAGATTTGTATGGTGATGTAAAAGACAAATTTCCACCCTTTTGGATTGACAATAAAGCTACATTTTATGTTTTATCATATAATTTGTTTAAAAACATTGTTTAAAGTACATTTTCTGTACAATGTTGGAGAAAAAGGAGCTGATGAAAACAATATTGTTTTCCAAGGACAGAATAATTCATTTTAAAAAGTAATTTGTTTATTTAAAGACTTCAACCAAGTTAATAACAAACTTGACTGTAATAATTATTATTATGTTACTTAATTTGCACATTTACAATAGAATGCCCAGCAAAATAAATCTACATATTATATATACAACAAATCTGCACAGTATATTAATTATTATTTCAACTTATAGAAACATTAACAACTATTAGACATTATAATGGAAAAAAATAATGCTACATAACATGCAAGTGAAATGCAAAATCAAATGAACAAAAGGTGAATACCCATTGATTGAGTGAAAAAAAAATTCCATAGGTGACTAAACAGCTTTACAGTCTCATAAAAAAAGCTAAAGAAGATTGCATGTCAGAAATATTATGTTCTCCACTAAAGTGCTGACGGATGATGGTTTTTGTGGGACTGATAGTGCTAGAGAAAATTAAAGAGTCAGAACTTTAAGTTTTGAATGGAAGGTACTGAGAGTTAAGAAAAAAGATAAGGTAGATAAGGTGTTATCAAATGCAGATAAGCTAAGAGACAATTTTATTGTACACAATGCTATTAATATTCATACTGGAAACTTGAAAATTAAAAAGCTGATTCAATATTAATTGTTACTTAAATTTTCCATGTAACAGTGTTAGTTAAGAATGTAAGCAAGAAACCTTTTACTCCTTAGTTTTATATTTGCACTGATGCAGCAAATAACTTGTAGTGCATTTAATTGTTTTTCATGCTTTGTGATTACTGTACATGACATACGCAGGCGGTAACAGTTTACTTTATACAAATATACCTAACAAAAGCAGTGACAGTTAACTTAAAATGTCTGCATTTCAGACAGAACACATTAACTTCTCATTGTAGACAGCCAGTTTTCATAGGTTCTTATGGATGTTGCAGGTCCATTGGAGAGAAGCAGTACAGACTGTTTATCTTGATACTGAGACACTTTGCAATTCAGTTCCCGAAGGACTTCTCATCACACAGTATAAAAACTAAACAAGTAACAACAGTAGCATTTAAGGTTTTTACCCCTACAGTACAGTAGTAATATAGTAGTTCAAATACTATAGACATTTTGCATTAAGCATGTGGACTTTTAGAGCACCAGTTGGCAAGAACATCTATAAAAATAAGTAGGACTCTAATTCAATGAAGATAAGTCCATGTTGGCAAAATCTGAAGCGCAGTGTTAGTGAAATAATCTTGGCAACATAATTTTAAGACTACAGGCTAACAAGGTTAGTGTCATTTAAGATTGTCCATAGTCAGAGACAAGAAAATACATGCAGTCATTTTTTTCTTGAGTCTGCTAAAACTCAAACATCTGTCATTTCTAGATTTAGAGAAGGGAAGATAGTGATGCCCCAAATCTTTGTAGCCATGTATGATTTCTAAAATAACATTTAACATATGGTACATATAAAATAATAAGATATTTAGTAAACTATTAATATTGTATTACAATAATCCCTCAAGCATAATTGGCTCCAAACTTTTGGCTCTAAGATGATCACTCATAAAAAATGACATGTTCCAGGTATTCATAACTGGATATAAACTAGTTGAGGTAATTTTCTGATGTATTTGAATCATTTGGCATCATACATTGCTAAGTGTATATCACAACAAATAGGATTTACCAACACTTCTTTTTATGCAAGTTGTTACACAATTTTTAAATGTGCTGCATTAAGAAGCAGTTCTGTGGAGAAATAAAAAATGCACGGTCTCTATAATACATACATATGAACAATAATAGGACATGAACTAATCAAAATTTCTTACTAAATAAGATTGTTAGTTAATAAATCTTGTGCAGTCAAAGACAGAATAAAACCCATAACTAAAAAAAGTAAAAATAAGAACATCAAGCTGTCTGGTGGTATTGATACTGTGCATTCATAGTGAGCATAGTCAAAATAAAACATTACATTGTTTGAAATATTACAATTTGTGAAATTTCAGTATATAATTTTAGAATATATATATTTAAAATATTATTCTTCTCCCTAACAATAATAATTTCCTTACAGTCTGCTGAGAGGAGTGGAAAATAGTTACCTGCTTGGAGCTTATATTAGCAGGGGAGGTTAACTTGTATTAGAAAAATAACTATGTACAGTACTGTACATGTATAGCTTGTTTAACAAATACTTATAAGTAAAGTACTCTTTTAACAAGAAATACTGTCTGTGTACTTTCTTTTTTTGTTCTGCCTATTTACTGCAAATACATTATTTGTACTTTGATTCTCTGAAAGAGTTTTGTTGGTCTCTTTTTACAATTCAAATGCTTTGATATGGGTACCCCACAGACAACTTGAAGTAACTGTGCTTGACTCATATGCATGAACTCAGTTTAAGTCTGAAAACTTTGATGGTTTCACGCTTTCACTGACTTGGCAGTAGAAAACACAAAGCGGCACAATATTACCCTTAACTGTTGATCTCATGCCCTTTTTTTGGTAAGGAGCTGTTTTAAGACACTGTGATATTGTAAAGTGCCAACAAAAGAATGTTCCTGGGAATGGTAGCTTTAGCATGTCAAATGACATCTTTGTGCATGGATAAGAAGTACTGACAAGTGATACACACTCTGTCTGCATCCTTGCCTGCATGCAGAGTTTCAGCTATTACCTTGACAAGTGTGCATGGCCAGCCTGACCTGAGACAATTATGACTGCATACAGCTTCTTCAGGGTAAGACAGTGTATGAATAAAAAACTGTAGGGACCTTTTGAGTAGGTTCCTTTTTCATCAGTAACTTCTTAACACAGAGACAGAAAAAAAGTGCCTGGCTGGCAGTACAGTTTTGAAAAGTTTGATAAAAATAACATTTATTTTAGGAAATGGAATGATGGAATAGTCCAACAGTTAGAGTGAAACAATTTTAGCATTGTACAATGGAAACACAATTAACACAATTAACATCTGTCAACGATTTCAGTTTTAAATAAGGCCAAAATTGTTTGTTTTGCTGTTTTGCAAAATATATATCCTGTATTTAATAAATGTGCAGATAAATTAGTCCATTTGCAATCTTCATTATAATTACTCCATTATCAGTGGAGTATTTTTAACCATCATGCTGTACCTGATAATACAAGACAAAATACTGCATTGAATGCATGGAAATAAAGAATAAAATTGTGAATTATTGCACAAGAAATGGAATTAGCATAAATATGATTAAATTGATGTCTACTGAATAAGAATTTAGTCAAATTTAATCATTTAACTTTTCCAACTACTAAATTGAGTGATATTGATTTTCATATCTGTAGTCATTTTGCTTTAGATATTGACTTTGTTAAAATCCCAGAAGCCAAAAGGTATAAGCATGAATGGGTTATTTTTATCATTTTGAAATTAGGTACAGATGAGATTAGGCTTTCAGAACTCCAGCAAAAGTCAAATAAAATATTCTTCTGTCACAAATCTCTAAATATACCAGGAGACAGATTATAATCTGTCTACAATCAAAAGAAATGACAAATCATTAAGGAAGATTAAATAAGGAAAGGGCTTTCATTCCTTTAAGGCAGACTCGATATGCACAGCAGACTCAATATGCACAGCAGCTCAGGTTTTCAATGTAAGAAGACAGTAATTTAACAGCTTGGATGAAAATATTTCACTTAGAATTGCAAGGACTTTCAAAGACTGATATGCACTTGTAAGCAAGTGACTATACCATTTCTGGCTTCTATATAATATTACACAATGCTTAATATTCAGACTTCAGATCTTACAGACAAGTGCATCATTAAAATCTTGAGGTGTCAATATTAATTTTAAGATGATGCATTATTTTCAAAAAAACAAAAACAAATTTGCACAAACTACATTCTGGGTGCTGGAACGTTTCCCCCTCAATATAATGATTTTGTTACAGTTGTGATATTAGTGAATTCACCCATGCGTTCTGTACTGAAATTGCTCAGATTTCTAAAATTATTGTTGTACAAAACAAGTCTTGTTTAAAAGAGGGGAAAAACAACAAGTATTATCAGGTTTTGAATTTGTATGTGTGATACATGTAAAGGTCTAAATTGCAGTTTTAAATAAGGCCAACATGGTTTGTTTTGCTCTTTTGTAAGGTTTAAATGATTTCCTGAAATGTACTGTAAAGTCAAGTCAACCACTAACCTGCCACAGTCTCCACATTGCCAATTTACCACAGGATGTCACAGCAGAAGATCTTGTTTTTTCTAAAATGTAAAAGGATAGCAGAACAAATGAGAATATAATGAGAATATAAGGAAATGTACTGTATGTTTTTGTTCTGTTTTGAATATAGAATGTCATATTTCTTTTTGGTTAATGTTTTCTTTGTTGATGAATATAATTGCTTTGTATCAGTTTGGAGAAGGGATGTTTTTTGTATTAATTTCTAAATTTTCCTCATCTGCTCTATAGAGGACTTGTGGCACAGAATAAAGTCATTCACAATGTAGGTGGGTGCTGTACCTTTTTGGTGCTGCTGTCCTTTCCTACATATAAATTGCATGCAGGTACAATACCTCTGAGAAAAGTGGTATTCAAAACACCACAGGTTATAAACACATTTATTCAGTAAATTAATGCTGAGAAGCAATGGTGTGGTACAGTACATTATCAGATAGAGAGAGAACAGATACTTTATTTTTTTTCTTTAAAATGTGCAATTATCAGGAGACATTGAAACAAATGTGACGCTTGGAAAAGCTTTTCACCCACTAAGTATAAAGGCAATTAAGACTGCAATAATAAAATGAACATTAAAATAATATAAGAAGAATGTCAGTCAGTCTGCACAATACATTTTACTGGACATTTTATTTTTTAATGTAATCATCCAGGAAATAGTGCATATCATGCAGTTGAGCAACCTGTGTGTCGCTTGTACTAACTTCAAATTTCTAATACTGTATTTCAACAAACGATTTCAAAGCAGATGGGTGACTAAAGAGCAGCATTTCTCCTTTCATTAAGATGTTTATACATATTTTTAAGTCCCTAGAGACAGGAGTTTATGTTCTCATTTCTGTCTGTGGTCTGTGCATGTTTAATTTTGGTTTGCATCTCCATTATGTAAACAATACTTGAATGTTCTCTTTTTTCCTCTCCCCCTTTTTCTGTAGCAATAATTGAACCTACCACTACTAGTGCTGTCTCAAGCCCAGGTCAGTATCCACATACTGTACAGAATCAGTATATTTGGGTACGCTGTAATCTGAAAACCTCTGTTCCATTTAGATATTATCCTGATTAGCTGGAATGCCTGCTGGTGTACAGCTTTTTGTGTCTTATAAGTGTGGGCAGAAGTCACATTGCAATTTTTTTCACCGCCCCCCTCCAACAAGACACTTTGTGGTTTCATCTTTGTGATTGTCATCTGTGGCTCTGACACCAATGCTTTCTAATTTTTGCCAGCATTTTCTCTTGCACTTTTCCTCCTCCAATGCAAATGCAATCTGCATGAAAAGGAGAACACTGTTGTATCTTTTTGCTTTATTCTCATTGACTTCTGCATTTTTTTCTAAACATAATGTTTTTCTGCAAATGAATGATAAGGTATAAAAAACAAAAAAGTACGATTTTACAACAATTCAAACAGATAATGCCAGAATGAGATTACATGACCTACAGTACTGTATGTGCCAGAATGTGGAGCTCTGGGTGTCAACATTTACTGTTTCTGTAATCCTTGTCTTCTTTTTTATTTTATTATACATTGATATGACATCTGAGATGTTGGTTACTTGGAGGAAAATGGGTACTTTGACTATTTTTTCCTCAATTTTGAAGAAATTGAAGAAATTCAACTTCCTTGAATTAGCTAAGATTGCCAGTCTGCTGTAACAGTCAATGGAGCAGCAAACAGTGCTTGTCAAAACTGAAATGAATTCACAGATTGCTGCAGACTTAAATTCACAGAATGGTTAGAACTGACTTGATATCTCAGATGTCAACTATTCTCAAAACTGGACTTGGTCTCAGGTGGCTTAAGGTAACAGAAATAGGTATTTAATAGTCACACAGTGAATAGGTTAGTCTATATCTACATCATAGATTTTCTGAGTGAATTTAACAGTTGGTCCTGTATGACTCTAGAAGAAAACAATCCTAAATGATTTCCACTTCTGGCACTGGGGGACTTTGAAAGAGTGAAAGGGCATCTTACTTATGGTCACTGCTATTGTATAAGTGGGGAATTGTATAAACACAGACATTTTAAGCTTCTCTAATATTCTACCAGATAACTGCTCCTACAAGGTCACAGGCAGTTTGGCTTTGTTCACTATGTGAAGAGATCTGAGCTACAGCTTGGTTCTAGTAAAATTATAGTCCAGCTACAGCCCAGGTGAGACATGCCTTATCTGAGCTGAGAGAATCTGGTGTCCAGTTCTTTTATGTTCCAGCCCACCACATTCACTATGGTAAAGATCATTGCTTTATGAAAATAATTCATCAGACTTTACGTGCTCAGAATTGATGGAATAACAATGATCTAACTATTTAAATACATGAATGGTTTTGTGACTTTCATTTTTTCTAACTGCACATGTGTAAAAAAGCTAGACCTAAGGTTTTTTCCTCTCTCTCTCTGAGATGTTCTGCTCTAGAAAGCAATGTAAGCATTCACAGATAGTTGACATCTTTTTATATGTAGATGATGTGTTAACTTTCTCCCTTTAAAAACAACATAGTATGATTTTTAAATACAAATCAATGAGATTTGATACTGAGAGATCAGATCAGAAGTATTTATTAATGCTGCTTCCTCTTTTTCTGACTGACTTAGTTCTGATTTTTTCTGATACTGCTTAGTATACATTTTTTTGGGGGGAAATGAAACTGTTGGTTTTTTGGAGGTAGGGGAAGGAGAGGTAATAGGTGGGGTGGTGTTTTAAGATGTTGATGATAAGATTCTATATTTGACATTCTATCTCACAATTTTCTATCATTGGCTGCTAGGAATATTTAATTAATTAAAAACATTATTCTTTCCTAACATTCTGTGTGATCTCCAATACCCATGGTTTGGATCTTTAATGCAGGAAAAATAGCTAAGCAAAAAAAATTAAACTGAAACCACACAATATCACTCAATTTACAAATAAATATGATTAGGTGTTAGTTTCTTCGTCTGCAGAATACAGAGGGCACTGTAATTGATTTTCGAAATTTATGTTCAGAAGACAACCATTTAGGAGTGGTATATTTAAACAATAATATTTAAAGTAAAAAATGCCTTTGTTTCAGTTTACAACCCTATGATGTTTGAATTATTTCTATTATTTTTTGTACAAATCCCTACTGAACCTTATTGAATTTGATGTGAATTGGAGTGTTGTTAGAGAGCTGTCATGAATCGCATACAGATCAACAAACACCTGGATTCAGGCATTCATAGCATTCAGAAATTGAGTTCGATCTGAGTACAGTAGACATTTTGAATGTGGTTTCAAGATAAAGTGAAGGAAGGTCTTCATTTTAACTGTGATTGGTCAGTTACCTTACATACCATGGAATGCAGTCAAAGGTTTTATGAAAGTGAATTTCACATTTCAATTTCATTGCATAATTCACAATTGCATAAATCTCACCTTACAAGAATATTTGAATGAGAACCCACAATAGCTTTTACTAACATAATAAACACACTAATGGAAATTCTGGTCAGAAAAATCATTTAATTTCTTATATTTAGGACTGGGTAGAATTATTATTTCAGTGGATGTTGACCAAGCCATTTATTAGCTTTAAAATGTTTTCAGTAATGGGTTGTTTAGACATTTGGGTACATTCCTGTGCTGTTGGATCAGCACAGGGTGTACTGCGGCCCATGCTTTATCCTATACTGTCGCCATTGATACACTAAGATCAGATAGTTTATGAAAAGCAGTCTTGCATTATGATAACGTTCTCTACCTCCATTAGCAATGTTCACATTACTAGAGACATTGTTTCTACTTGTGCTGTTCTTTCACTGGGTACAGAGAAAACTTTTGATTGGTGAGGTGATGCACAGGGTCGTGGGTTAAACTGAACTCTGAGGTACACATTTTTTGCCAGAGAAAGAATGAAGAACTATGAAACCTAAACTGATAATAGATGGAAGCATTACTAGTGTCAAAGCACTAGCCTGATGAAGAAAGAGATGCTGACAATTACCAAATGGGGATCTCACCCTTCACCTAACCCTTCACCTAAGAAACATCATTTTATAGGTAAACAAATTGTGTAAATGGGCTCCAGAAAACTTGTAATCTGTAGTTATTGTGTTGTAATAGCTCTAAGGATTATACAACCTTCAGCTTTGGAGGCAGTTTGGTGGGTAAGAATCGTTTCAAGGGAAGCCTGGTAGGTGAAAGCCAATTAAGCTTTCTCTACAACAGCTGCAGTAAATAAAGTTGAAGATTTTCCATTTTCTGTTGTCCTGAGGTTTATCTTCCCACTACAATTAGTCTGAGTGGAGCTGCCTGTGGTTGGTTTTAGATTATATGGGTTTGGGATCAGGTTCAATTAATTATGAGATAATAATTAAAAATGATTCCCTTTTCCCTGCTATCACAATAAAAAATAATAACACATTTAAACATTTCCATAATAAAAACAAATCAGCAGAATAACAGATTTGCAGATATCCTAGCTGTGCATTTTCAATTTTTATTTATTAAACTTATTTTGTGATCTCTTAGCCTTTGAATACTCCTGTATTTTTGAAGCCCAAATTAGAAAATTGTCTCTCCACATAAACTTAAATTTAATTTAGACCAGTGTTCCCCATAGACAATTTAGATTTTGTTTTGGTCCTGTAATGACATACTTAATTACAACTTGGCATTTAGTAGAAAGAATCATCAGATCCTAGGAGACATTCCCATTCACCTCTGTTTCATGATAAACACATTACATGTAACTTCCTTTTCTTTTTTCCACAATGAAAGAACAAAGATACATATACTAGCAGATATTTTTAATGATGTTTTTGTTCATTCAAGCACTTGTAGTCCTAACATATGGTCCTGATGTGTAAGTCCTAAAATATATCTTCCTAAGTCCTAAAACATAGAAATCCCTGTACATGGCTTTCTTTTTTCTATTTCCACTCATCTAGACAAGAATTTTCCTGACTGCAACAGATATTCCTCTAAAATAATGACTACAGTTATATTCTTTTACAGCAGGAAAAGGGGATTTGGTTGGCCAGAAACTTTACCTTCCCTTCCCTACCATCATTGGATCCTGACCATTCTAGATATTATTTATCAGGCATTTTCAACTACTTGGATCATGCTGCCAGGGAAGGGTGTGGGAAGAGGAGACACACAATTCTGCTGCTGACTTGGTCAGGATTTTACTGCACAATACTTACAACCAGTTTTGTATGAGTGTGCTTCTGGAGTCCCTTTGTGAGAGACTCCAAAGGGAATACCATGTTAATTTTGCCAGCAGCCATATCACTCTGCAACTCACAACTGGCAACCCACTGAACCTAAGCAGGTGTGAGCCTGGTCAGTACCTGGATGGTAGACCTCCTGGGAAAAACTAAGGTTGCTGCTAGAAGAGGTGTTAGTGGGGCCAGCAGGGAGCGCTCACCCTGCGGTCCACGTGGGTCCTAATGCCCCAGTATAGTGACGGGGACACTATACTGTAAACAGGCGCTGTCCTTCGGATGAGATGTAAAACCGAGGTCCTGGCTCTCTGTGGTCATTAAAAATCCCAGGGTGTTTCTCGAAAAGAGTAGGGGTGTAACCCTGGCATCTTGGACAAATTTCCCATTGGCCCTTACCAATCATGGCTTCCTAATAATACCCATCTATGAATTGGCTTCACTACTCTGCTCTCCTCCCCACTGATAGCTGATGTGTGGTGAGCATTCTGGCGCACTATGGCTGCTGTAGCATTATCCAGGTGGATGCTGCACATTGGTGGTGGTGGAGGGTCCCCATTACCTGTAAAGCGCTTTGAGTGGAATGTCCAGAAAAGCGCTATATAAGTGTAAGCAATTATTATTATTATTATTAGTAGTAGTAGTAGTAGTAGTAGTAGTAGTAGTTTTGTAAAATTAAAATTAGCAACATTTTGTTCCTACAAACATAGTACAAATGCTAGATATTGTCCTGATAAATAGATATCAAGGTTGTAACGTGCACCATACAGCTGTTGTCTTTTATATCCTTGAGCTACAGAAGGAAAAAATATTGTACAGTAGTTGGAGTTTTTTAACACACACAATTGGGTTTAGAATTGTTATTTACTGTACTTGAAATCATATCCATCCTTCCATTTTCTAACTACTTTATATAATACAGGATCGGGGATTGGGGAGGGAGCAGGAGCCTATCCTGGCAAGTGACAGGCACAAGGCAGGAAACACCCCAGACAGGTCGCCAGTCTATCATGGGCACACACAGACACAAACACAAATGCAGACGAGAAACAGTTTTCCCTGAAGCCAATTAACCTACCACTATGTCTTAGGAATGCTGGAGGAAATCATAGCACCCAGAGAAAACCCAAATGAACACAGGGACAACATACAAATTCCATGCAGATTACATCCAATGAATTGAACCTATGGCCCTAGGCTTCCCACTGTGCCATCGCACTGCCCTACAACTAAGCTAGACCCCCTGTAATCACATCAATTCTTAAATTTCAAAAGTTTAAAATGTTCCATTATATGAGTGCATTGCCTTTTATGAGAATGCCTTTCTCTACATAGCTTTTTTTCAATCAATATAATGTCTTTGGGCTTGTATTGAATTGCAACTAAGAATCAGCTCAATGAAAATATGATGGTCTTTGCTTTTATTTTGTACCAATGCTTGCAGAAAAAATGACAATTTCATGCTCTGATGCTGTGGTGAAGTATCATCTGGTGAGACACACTAACTCAATATCCCACTCCTATTGTTTTGTGTTGCTTGTTTTCCAATTGACTTTATGAGTAATTTCAAAATATTCCAGATCTGTTTTGCTGAAGGTAAATCAGCATTCAATTGTGTCACAATGGTTAATGCTGTGTGCGAGCAAAATGTCATTGTTTTTTTTAACATTCTTGTGATGTGCACATATAGTCCAGCTGGTGTTCTTTAAAATCTGAACATTGTATCGACACCACAGGGTGGTCATAGAATGTTATAGTAGCATCACTCTAAGGCTCTCAGTTAGGATTGTTTTTACTTAATATATTAAGTAATAAGATGTTGTCGATTTAGAAATCAAAAATTTTATAAATCAAGAATGTGTGATCAATATTAGCAGAGATTACAGAGTTTTCAGAGTTTGGTGTTCTCATTGGGAGTTGGTCATAGAAATTGTTTGCTTATCTTGTCAACTTCTTGTCAGTTGTGTCTAAAAAAGAATGCTGTTCTAAAATTTCAGATTCTTTTAATACCACACCTTTGCTGTGGAAGGATGTCTTTGGTATGAAGTATTTCCTCAAACAATTTTTCACACAGTGACTAACCTATCTACTTTTGCACTCTATTTTTTTTTATAACTTGCAACATACAACATACTGCAAAGGAACAAGTAATAGGTTTATTCCATGCTGAAAAGAGAAGAAATAAAACACAACGTTACAGCTGTGTAGCCTTCTTCAGGTGTGAAGGCCGTGGAGCCTCCCTCCTTCCACGGCTGAAACGTTGTGTTTTCTTTCTTCTCTTCAGCATGGAATAAACCTATTACTCGTTCCTTTTTAACCTAAGCATGTTGACGCAGCTACCCACCTGAACTAATACAAAATACTGTATGCACTTGTAAAATAATTTTAATTAAAATTTTTCCTTAGTACAAAAAAGAGCTCACTTTGTACTGGTTTGACATTTTTTAGGTCAATTTAAATTTATTTTTACACAACGCTCTTTCAAATAGAAAAAAAAAGCTTTCAATATGAAAACTGAAGAACTCAGAGTTGCCGTTTGCCTGATGTTTGAGATCAAGTGCAGTGGAATTCCATTCATAGGGAGCAAAATTGCAGCAGGATCTTGCTCCAGCTGTTTTCTGGCAGTGTTGTAGTACAATCAGTGTTTCAGGGCCTGCAGATCTGAAAGCATGAGCAACGTGCTGAATACATTGCTCTTGAAGATAAAAGGACCTAGATCACAAACAGCTTTGCTAATGTTGCCATTTTAAATAAATGTGATTTTTTAATTATTGGGGTTATTTTTATAAAGATGTAGATTTAATAGATTAATGCAACAGTTCTGAAAACAATAAATGCTAATCCGCAAAATACCAATAGTAGACATGGTGACTTTTTTCCCTGCTGTGTCCTATTAAATAAAAAATGTAAATAGTGTGGGGCTCCAGAAAACCCCTGTTTAATACTTTTTTATTTTCTGTCAAAAAGTAATAACATGCATGATTATACCTGTACAAATATTTCTGAAACAGAAACAAAAAAATGGCTTAAAATTTAAAAAACTAGAAGTCTATGGCATGTCTACAGGTTTTTAATAATAATTGTAAGACAGCATATGACTGTTTCTAAAATGTCAACACACAAAGAGTGCTCTTAATCTGAAATAACAGTGAGAAAGGTTTATAAATGCAGTTATTTTTTGTGATTTTCTAAAATAACTGCAGCAGAAAAATGTATTACAAGTTGTTCAAAAATTTTATGCTTTCCAATACTTTAGTCATATACTGTAAATGGAAAATATTGAGGCTACAAAAGTGATATACCAAGTCTATGAAAGCAAGAAAAAATAGCAGCACCTAGAGGCACATTTTAAAAGCTCTATCTTCAGCAAGTTTTAGCTGGTACCGTTCCAAGATAGTAGTGTTATTACCAAATTAAACAAGCTAAATCTGTATGTATTAAAAAATAAAAAAGAAAGATAAATTGCAAAATCATTTAAAAATAGGTTTAATGGTGGCTCCTCTAGAAACGTAGATGTAAAAATGCTAACATACTTACATTTTAGAAGATATAGCATTTTATAGGTCTATTAAATCAAAGAAAAAAAGCAGTTTTGAGTATTTCCTTAATTATTTCCTACTAATTTTATTTTACCTTGACCTTTAGATGGAAATACATCCAAAGCAATTGTGCTTGGCAACTACAAAATATATTCCAAAATCTGATCTAACAAGAGTACAAATAAATGTTTAACAATTTCAAATAACAATTTGGAAAGATGGTAATGCTGGGAAACCCCAAATGACATGAAACAACCTGAACAATCACAGAATTACAAATAATGGAAATCAGAGGCAGTTACTGTATACCACCAACGTTTCAATCAGCACACACAGGGGTAATATACTGTAGTCAGTATCAGATAAAAAACTTAGGTCTTAATTTACATCCTATGCCCTGGAACTAAGGGTGTACCTAGCGATGTCAATGGTAAAGTTAACCAAGCTGTATGCCAACAGGACCAGCTGCAGTAAATTAATGAAGCATTTACAAATTGGAATTAACAATCTCTGAATAAATGCTGAAAATCTTACATATAATTCTGCTTTATTATTTCAGAAAATCACTCATAATTCCATCCTTCAGTTATCCATAACTTCTCCATCCTGTAAAAGAGAGGAAGGCAACTCCAGTCTTGACATTCCATGTCTATGCAGGTTATAGAGGTAACTTTTAAGCACCTGATGGACACTTCAAAAACATTTTTTAAATTGTTTAAATGAGCATATTAATGTCAGATTTGTAAGGAAAATCAGAAATAAATGTGGCAGTACAACCTGGTATAGAAGGTTGCTGTGATCCAGAGCATAAACTGGCAGACATACAGTACAGTGGAGGTGGGAATAGATCTTGGAAGGATGCTATTGCATTGTACAACATGTGAACACATGCAAACTGGGTGAATGTAAAGACACTAAATAAGCCTGAAAAATGGGGAACATGGAGAAAACATGCAAACACTATAGAATGTGCCCCATCCCAGCATCAGACACATGACCCAAACGCAGTAAGGCGGCAACTAATGCTAACTTCCATGCCACCATGCTGCTTACATACTCAGTATTATGGATTTAGAATTACTGCATAAATGCATTGAATACTTTACTGTTTTAATAGGTAGGTGGTGGTATCTTTACTTGATTTGTTTTATTAATCTGAATGAAAAATCAACTAGAAATATCTAGTTGATCTTTTATTGATTTGTAAAGTTTCAGGATACTTTCTGGATTATAAACTGTTAATAGTTAGAGATTAACATAATTTTAGCATTGACTTTCCTGTTTATAATCATTAAATTGAGTAAATGGATTTAAAGCTATTGATTTGTTAAAATTCTGGTACCTCATTATGCATGTAAGTATAATGTCCATTTAATATCTGTTATTTTTTAACTCCTACACAGAGCAGTGCTAACCTACAGGTTTATATTCAGTAAATCCTTGTTCAGCCTTGTGCATCCAAGCAGGTACCTTTGCTGTAATTTCATTTGTATTTCTTTGTATCTATAGTTACCCATCTTTACCTCATTTGCAGCTTAACACAAAAGAGAAGAGCTATCAAGACCAATTTCAGTTATGAATTTGAGTGTCTTCAAAGAGTCAATATCATGCATCGATGCACACTCAGCCCCAAGAGAGATTACACTTTGCATTTCTACACATTTCAAGGCATTAATAATGTGTATCTTGTTAATGTCCTCACTAAAAACATTCTTGACTAATAAAGGACAAATTGTGCTAGTGTGCAGCTTCTGTTATCAAATAATAAGTACTTTTTATTTTTATTATTTATTTTCTGCAAAAAATGCAAATACTTAGTTTGCATGACATACTATTGAATGAAGATAAGTCTTATTTTTTTTCTAATACACACTACAGAGTAACAGCATACATAGAAACTGATATACTCAGTGCATGCTTACTGTATGTCTACCTGTATATTTATGTGAATATATATTTAGTGATGTTTAATAAAGTCCCAGCAAAACCAATGTAAATGGAATACATAATTATACAACCACATACAGTATTTATACAGACAACACACATTGGCCTTTTTTATGAAGTCCTGATTTTCTCATTGTCCATGTGTAGTCTTGTCTTGTCTGTCAAGATGCAGCACATACTTTACAGTACAGTATCCAATGTTTTCACATACTCAATAAATCATACACTGTACATAGGCTGAACAGGTGTAAGAGGGGAGTTGCATCAGTATGTGGGCGGCGAAGGAAAAAGTAGTAGGTAATTCAATGCTGAAATGTAAAGAAAGAAAAAACAGTTTTGGCTTCTGAACTTTATTCATCTATGAGGAAGAGAATGTAAAGTTGAGCTGAGATATAGAAAAGGGGATCAAAGGACAGAATAGTTGAGAAAGTGCACGGCAGATATGAAAGAGCTTCTAAACAGACAAATCTGGGCAAGAGTTCAAATATGTAAATGAATGATGAGCTTCTAAAAATAATTAGTCTATAATTGAAATAAGAGTGAAGGTATGATCCAGACTTAAAGTTTTTGGCCTCTGATGTTGTTCTTCTTTCTGGAATTGGAGTCCTGGTATTACTGTAAATGGAGAAACATAGCACAGTGTATTATTTTTATTTCTACTTGATGGTTTTTATAGGACTTAAATCCTGATCTAAATCTTTGTACTCTTGACTAGACAGAGGTAACTCTAATATTAATTTATCTGTAAGTACCAAAGTGAAATATGTGGAAATATGGGCAAAAAGGTATAACTATAACTCTTCCAGTCATCATTGTCTCCTCTCATGTACAGCATTACCCTTATCTTTTACTGTGTTTTTTCTAAATATACTCTACATTTAATGTATTTATGCCATCATCTTTGCCAGTTCATCTTTTTCTTCTTTTATTACATCTGTGGTTCTCCTCTTATTCTCACTCCCCCACATATCTTTTTTCTGAACAACAGTGGTAGTTTCATTTGATAACAACTAGTAGGGATCATGTCTACTGTGAAAAATAATTAGTAATTTGGTGATTGGGATTTTTGAAAGCTGATGATTGTCCTATGAAGTTTGTCATCTAAAATGTTCTCCATTCCCCATTTTAAATGCTTATAGCTGTGAAATTTTTGAAGCCTCTAAAAGAAAACCCCCCAACAGATCAAGTCAATTATTTTAATTTACCCCTAAAACCTAACAGATAGCCCTTCTTCCCATGGTATCTTATAGGCACACAAAGCAGATTGTTGTAAGTGTTACAAAGAGTTGTAAAAAAAAGAAAAAGGAGCCTGTCAATTTGTAGTTCCTTGAATGAAAGATAAACTGTCCTTATTAAAATATCTTCTAGAATGTGTTTCAATTTGTTCTTCAAAAGTTGATAAAAAAGGAATACTACCTTTAAGGAATTACAGTTCATTGCGAAAGTATTCAGACACTTGCACAGTTTTCACATTTTGTAGCTTTGAAGCTTGCAATCATAACACTTTGAATAAGTGATTATTTTATGTTAAATGCACATCCTACTCTACACATTCAAAACAAACAACAAAAAAGTAAATTACATTTTTAAAAAATGAAGAAAAAAAACACTATTGCATAAATATTCAAACCCTTTGCTTTGGCAAATCTAAATTTAGGTGTAAAAATTACTTTAACAACAATTATTAAGTGGCTTATGTGCCATGATAGTGGTACAAATGATTTCAGATTAAATGTATCTATATCTGTAAAGACCCTATGTCAGATACTGGATTTCCAGGAATGATTCAGTCATGAAGATAAAGGAGCTTTTAAAATAAGCCAGGGATAAAATTTTATAAAGCTTCAGACCAGAAGACCAGAAGTCGATCATTAAGAAGTTGAAATCACCTACACACTACCTAGATCAAGCTGTACTTCCAAACTGAGTAGTCAGGAAAGGATGAAAATGATTTGGGATGCCTCTGTGAGGCCAATTGCAATTTTGAAAGATCTAAGGTTCATGGGTCAACAATATTCCAGTCACTCAACATTTAATCCCCTTAAATGGAACTGAGCAAAATAAATCTTGAATCCTGCATGGGATTCACAAGAAAGCACCTACCTATAAATGATACTGTAAAAATACTCCAAAAGGTTTTTCATTACATCATTACATCAAACCCAACATTTTGTATCACTGAGTCAATACCTTCCACACTCGCAAGCGTGATAGCTTTGCTTCTCCTAATCAGGGATGGGAAAGCTTGTCAAAACTGGGAACATGGATGGAGAAGTGTCCTGGCATTTCTTAGAGGAAATCGTCTTCTGACCTAATCTTGGGAAATAAAATACAATATTACAATTTCCCTGATCATATTAGAACAGTAAATCTGAACACTATAATTTGGAACATAAATTATGAAATATAGCATTTACAAAAATTTCTCTTGTACCGATGTAATGCCTGGAATGTCAGCAAAATGCTAATTTTTGTGGAGTCTAAAACCTAGTAAATAGTTTGTTTGCTTAGTGTATGTAAGAATTCTGTGTAGATCTACTTATTTGGTGCAATAAGAAGCCAGTGTAATTTCTCTTACAAGATTAAAATCCATCTACATTAGAAAAGTGTGATGTGCATTATTTAGTTTTCCAGTAGTTTTAATGAGTTGAAATACTGTATATGCATTTGTATGCCAAATACAGTAGAACTATATTTAATAAAGCTTTGAATGAAACATGGAGGCTATAGACTAAACTGTGATTAGAAATCAAGTATTTGTTTTCCAATTTAGATTGAAATTGCTTCCAAAACTATTAATTTTACAATATGATGGTAATTGTGCTATTGAAATACTGATACATGTACAGTGGTGTGAAAAAGTGTTTGCCCCCTTCCTGATTTCTTATTTTTTTGCATGTTTGTCACACTGAAATGTTTCAGATCATCAAACAAATTGAAATATCAGACAAAGATAACACGAGTAAACACAAAATACAGTTTTTAAATGAAGGTTTTTATTATTAAGGGAAAAAAGAAATCCAAACCTACATGGCCCTGTGTGAAAAAGTGATTGCCCCCTGAACATAATAACTGGTTGGGCCACCCTTAGCAGCAACAACTGCAATCAAGCGTTTGCGATAACTGGCAATGAGTCTTTAACAACGCTGTGGAGGAATTTGGCCCACTCATCTTTGCAGAATTGTTGTAATTCAGCCACATTGGAGGGTTTTCGAGCCTTAACCACTTTTTTAAGGTCATGCCACAACATCTCAATCAGATTCAGGTCAGGACTTTGACTAGGCCACTCCAAAGTCTTCATTTTGTTTTTCTTAAGCCATTCAGAGGTGGACTTGCTGGTGTGTTTTGGATCATTGTCCTGCTGCAGAACCCAAGTGCGCTTCAGCTTGAGGTCACAAACAGATGGCTGGACATTCTCCTTCAGGATTTTTTGGTAGACAGCAGAATTCATGGTTCCATTTACCACAGCAAGTCTTCCAGGTCCTGAAGCAGCAAAACAGGATGTTGTTGTGGGGTTTCTTGTGACCTCTTGGATGAGTCGTCGCTGCGCTCTTGGGGTAATTTGTCGGCCGGCCACTCCTGGGAAGGTTCACCACTTTTCCATGTTTTCGCCATTTGTGGATAATGGCTCTCACTGTGGTTCGCTGGAGTCCCAAAGCTTTAGAAATGGCTTTATAACCTTTTCCAGACTGATAAATCTCAAATACTCTGTTTCTCATTTGTTCCTGAATTTCTTTGGATCGCAGCATGATGTCTGAGGATTTGTTTGAGGATTTTTTGGTCTACTTTACTTTGTCAGGCAGGTCCTATTTAAGTGATTTCTTGATTGAGAACAGGTGTGGCAGTAATCAGGCCTAGGTGTGGCTAGAGAAATTGAACTCAGCTTTCCAAAGATGTAATAAACCACAGTTGATTTATGTTTTAACAGGGGGGGGCAATCACTTTTCCATACAGGGCCATGTAGGTTTGGATTTTTTTTCCCTTAATAATAAAAACCTTCATTTAAAAACTGCATTTTGTGTTTACTTGTGTTATCTTTGTCTAATATTTCAATTTGTTTGATGATCTAAAACATTTCAGTGTGACAAACATGCAAAAAAATAAGAAATCAGGAAGGGGGCAAACACTTTTTCACACCACTGTATGTGAAGACTTCTCAGCACAAAACTGGTATTCTAATATATGGTGTTCTAAATGTAAGATGGGATGAATCTCAACATTGCATACAATGAAGAAAACAGCTTGGGAGGCAAGGATAAAATAAATGAATACTGGAGCATGATGAATATCTAGCAAAGAAATACTTACTCTTTTAAAAAAGACATACCATACCATATATCTACCACACTCAGACTGGACACACAATATCCCAATTCAAGCAAAAGACTTGGGTCTTCATCTTCTGCAGCTTTGATCTGTCAGTATGTAAATCTCAACAGCATTAATATTTATATTATACTGAATGGTTTCAAGCAGAGATTTGATCAGCACCTTAACAAAATCCACTGTAAACATTATTAGGCTTTAAAACTGAAACAAAACCATTTTATTTATTCAAAATATTTGTTTAAAACATACTGT